>NC_133451.1:113782500-114045000 GCF_048565385.1 Saimiri boliviensis
TGATTTTTGGCAAATCACCTCCTCTCTGTGATTCAGGGTCACTATCTACAAAAAGGAGGTGATAATAGTGCTTACTTCATAGATTTGTAATGAGACTTAGAGAGGTTACATATGTAAACATGTTAGAATCGTACCTGGTACATAATTAACACTCAAGTTGTGTTTATTATCACTGATATTATAGAAATTGAAACATAGAGTATTCTTTGGTTTGGAAAATGAACATTCTTTGATAATGACAAATTTAAAAATAAACTTGTAATTTTTGTTAAAATAAGCACTGATGTTTATATACTGTTTTAGTTGGCAGAACTCTTTTTATATATAAATTTTTATAATTTGATATACAATTTTTTTTTTTTGTTTGTTTGTTTTTTTTTTTTTTTTTTTGAGACAGAGTCTTTCTCTGTCACCCAGGCTGGAGTGCAGTGGCATGCATGATCTTGGCTTATTGCAACCTCTGTCTCCCAGGTTTAAGTGATTCTCTAGCCTCAGCCTCTTGAATAACTAGGACTATAAGCATGGGCCACTGCATCTGGCTAGGGTTTTTGTTTGTTTGTTTGTTTGTTTTTGTATTTTTAGTAGAGACAGGGTTTCACCATGTTGGCCAGGCTGGTCTTGAACTCCTGACCTCAGGTGATCCGCCCGCCTCAGCCTGCCAAAATGTTAGGATTATAGGCGTGAGCCACCACCCCGGACGGGTATACTGTTTTATTCATGACTTAGGAGATAGGCAGGAGATATATTCGAATTCTAGAGATGATTAGTGGAAGTTACTTTGAAGAAAAGGTGACCTATGAGAATCAATTATGAGTGAGATGAGGCTTCAAGCACCCAAATGGGGACCTGCAAGGAGCAGAGGCCTCTGTGCTGTGTTCTGCCTGGCCAGGCTGGTGCTGGTGGTCAGGTGGTGCTTCACAAAGGCTCCTTGTTCCCCTTTGCCTTACACACGGTGTTACCAGCCCCATTGCCAGATTCATACTCGGAGACCCAGTGACACATTTCATTCTTTTTAATGTATGATCACCCCACAGTTGAGCCAGATGAAGTGGCCCGAAACACTCTCACTTTCTCAATCTAAAAAATGTCTTACAAATTCTGCCCAGCTGCATTGGAGTTCCTGCTTAATGTCAGTACACAGAGACACTCAGAGAAGCATGTCCCCGGGTCCTGCCTCTGCCTGCTGCCCTTGGTCTTTGGCCAGCCTGATGCTCCTGACTCACTGTTTTGAGGTATTTCTGCTATGTAACCACCCTGAAAATTCTCAAATTTGGCAATTACAAATGATCTCTGATTCATTATTGAAATGAAAAAAGAAGTTTTATTTAAAATTGGGACATATTTGGCATACGTATTTTCTTTTGCTCTACTGTTAAAACTACCTAAGTGATGTTGCTTGTTGAAAGTTTTTTTTTTTTTCTTTTTTCTTTTTAAAATTGTTTACTTTTAATCGAGATTGGGTTTCACCATGTTGTCCAGGCTGGTCTTGAACTCCTGGGCTCAAGTGATCTGCCCACCTTAGCCTACCAAAGTGCTGGGATTACAACCATGAGCCACTGTGCCCTGCCCTTGTTGAAAGTTTTGAAATTCAGATGAGACATTTAAATGATTCCTGAGAAGTCGCAAAAGACCAAAAGACATAAACTTTTGTCCAATATTTTACATGTTTTGGTATATATTTTTCCTCCTGTTAAAGCCCTCTTCAAGTGTTTTATGTATGCAGAATGTATGTATCTTCCTAATAGATTATCAGCACCCCGTAGCCCCTGCAGGATCTGTATTTTGTAATTATGTTTCATCCTACAAAACAGAGAACCGTGTTTAATACATATCAGCTATTAAATACATGATCGAATAGCCCATCCATAACTCAAACTTCTATGTCTTTAATAACTCCAAATGTCTTCAAGATTTGTGGTGGCTGAGAACATTCAGATAACTAAATTGCCCACTTTATTCTTTTAGATAGATGGCATCAATTTCTACTGCCTCACCAAAAAATTATGTAGGCCAGGGATAGAACTTTCCTAATAAATTTTACAACCAGTTCCTGAGAGGCCAGTGAAAGATCATTACCTTCACAACACTGTTGCTCTTCTCTGTGGCTTTTGTAGTGATTCAAACAATGTGACAGTCGCCAACCCCCATGGACAAGTTTAACGGAATTAAAGAAATATGAACCTACAAATACGCATACTAACACTGCATAAAATCCATGCCTTGCATGTTCAGGGATGCTCTTATTTTAGGTCTTACAATTTCTTATAATATATGTGTTGTTTCCCTTCTAAATTTAATAACAGTAATTTTGTTAGCTATGGAATATTTAAGTTCAATGGTTTGAAAAAATTAAGTTAAACTCATTACATAATTGCTTATTAAAAAAAAACTTTATAATCATTTTCCTACAGTGTCTTTGAGGCTTCTAACTTTCTGCAAACATTTATGACTCTGTATTTTGCCCTGGGACAATTTAAACATTTTAAATTGTTTTCTAGTTAATTTTTATGTATCAACCTCTTAAACAGGTGATGCAGTTATGAAACTTCCTTCACCTGTAGACATCTGCAAATTTTTTGTTCCAGATATTTAAAAGCAGAAGTCAATATTGGAATGAAGGATATGTACCAAAGTATATACTTTAGAGTAAGAAGTGAAATCCGTTGTTTCCAACTAAATCCTTTCTTTTATTTTAATTCCTAAGTATTTGCTGACTGAAGAACAGGATAATGTCTTTAAGGTGAGAATTTTTGTATTGAACAACTAAAATAAACCATAAAAATTGCTGAGCAAAACATATCTAAATCTTGTATTTAAATTAGATTTCATTTCAAAATGCTTTTAAGGACCCCTTTTACTTATTCCCTTGGGGGTCTTTCAAAAGCCAGGTGTCTGGGATTGTCTCCAGCCTTCTCTGAAAGCACCCCAGGCTTTGGATTAATGCAAGAGAGCTGCCTTTTATTCAGCAGTGATCATTTACATAATGCCTGTTCATTTAAACTCACTTGGAACGTATGGCCAGGATGAACCCACACTGGAGTGAGTCAGCAGTGCATGGTCTTGTTTTTTCATTGAAATAATTTTAAAACATCCTTCTCTTCTACAGCTGGAATGAAAAACAGTACTGTAGAGGCATTTCTTGATTCAACTGCTATATCCTTACAGGCAATTTAAGAATCACTGTTATATACTTTATCACAACATATAATAGAACTAAAATTTTTTAAAATCAGTATATCTATTATTAAACATTTCATTCTTACAAAATAACTATGATAATTTATATAACAGAACAACAAAACATTGAAAACCTCAAAGCAATCTCTGCTCTGAAACTGTCATTTCCCTCTCAAAGAATACATTTACTTAATCCTTTGATTCAGCTTTCAAGTTCAAAAAGCGTTTTTGTGTATTGGTGAAATATGAAGTTTTTCAGTGTTGTTTTTGTATTTTAAATATTGTTTGTTTTTGAAATATAAGTCAAATTTAATATTATGGATATGATGCTACTTTAATTTTAAACTTTTACCTTAGTTTAGAATATGTTTGTGGCTTAGTCAAAAAACCCTAACCTTTGTCATTTTTTAGACCTCATATTCAAATCCATTTTTGTGTTCTCCCGGAAGGTTAGATAGTCTGTATGGGCTTTGTATTAAGGGCAGGAATCCACTTCCATAAATTACAGCCTGCTTTAGGTATTGACGTACGAATTTGTGGGGCGGAAGTCTTTAATAACAACAATTGCACATGCATTAGAAATGTAAATAAAACCTACTTTCAGGTTAAAAAAAATTGAAGTTTTTTTTTAATCTGAATTTTGAATTAGTTTTCTTAATATGAACTTTCCAAAATGCTGCTTTAGAAAGTTTATTTTCATTCATAACATTTTAATGCTTGTTTTTCCTTGCTTTTTTTTTTTTTTTTTTTTTGAGACAAAGTTTCTCTCTTGTTACCCGGGCTAGAGTGCAATGGCACGATCTCGGCTCACCACAACCTCCGCCTCCTGGGTTCAGGCAATTCTCCTGCCTCAGCCTCCTGAGTAGCTGGGATTACAGGCACACACCACCATGCCCAGCTAATTTTTTGAATTTTTAGTAGAGATGGAGTTTCACCTCGTTGACCAGGATGGTCCCGATCTCTTGACCTCGTGATCCACCTGCCTCTCCCTCCCAAACTGCTGGGATTATAGGCATGAGCCACCGCGCCTGGCCTTTTCCTTGCTTTTTACCAAATGACTTGAACTGGGAAACGTTGATATTTAGTAACATGTTTATGGAGGACCATAATCTCACCCATGCGTCCGCGTTACTTGCCTCTGTGTTTCTCCCCTGGTTAATGGGATGTTTATCTACTGTTACACTTCAGTTATCTTTTTGAAATCCTGCTTTGACATCTTTCTTTAGCATAAATTTATGCAGTGATTAAATCTTCCCATTTACCTTCATAGCGTCTGGTGATATTACATAGAAAAAAAAGTATTTTTAAATACTTCTTTAATTTAGATAAGTTTCATAGAGTCATTCTGTGTGAATAAGTGGCCAGGCCTTTTTAACTCCAATAGCATTCAGTTCACTATGCATTTAGAAATATAAATTAATTTTATTGTTTTTGGTTTTGTTTTTGTTTTGTAGAGACAGGGTCTCACTGCATTGCCCAGGCTGGTCTTGAACTCCTGGGCTCAAGTAATCATGCCAGCTGGGCCTCCCAAAGTATGGGGATTACAGGCATAAACCATCACTCCTGGCCTATTGTCCTTCTTGATAATAGTCAATTCTTTTTTCAGAAGTACCTTTAGTAGAAACTACATCAACTTTAGTTTCTTTCATTAAAACAATTTCATTGCTCTTCCTCTTCACAAATCACATCAATTTATTTTTATTTTGTTTTATTTTGTTTTTATTACACAAATATATATATATATATAATATATATATATATATAATATATATATATATTTGTCACCTCATTTAAAAAGACTTCTTCACTTGATTACAGCCAAAAGGCTGAGAAATGATAAGAATTCTTGATGAATTTTTTAAAAAAATTTACTAGAGATAACCTAGTTTTTTTGTTTGTTTGTTTTAATCTATATGGACATATGAACCTGCCTTGTGGTGTTAAATTAAAACGCAGCAACAACCAATAAAACACTAAGAATGGAACCACTTCCTTAGGAATTGCCATCAGGCATTCTGTATACATCAACTAATCAAGACTGTTGCATTTCTCCCTTCACTGTTCCCCTTGAACCTTGAACCTAACAATAAGAAACAACCAAAGCTCTGTTATGGCTCACTAAACTAACACCCTTAAAAGGCATTTGATTGTGACTGGGCATGAATGAGACCAGTCTCCAAATCTTCTGCTGAAAGATGGGGCCCTCCTGTGGGAGTCTTTAGTTGTTTTCTTCTTTTTTCTCTGCGGGAGCTGCAGAGCTCAGCTTCTTAACAAAACCAGTATTAGTGAGAAGATCAAAACCAAACTCCTAATATGCTCAGTATTTGACCACCTTTTTATAAAGTTAATCAAACTTGTTAAGAAAATTGTAAAGTAGCAGAATGTAATATTCTGGAAGGAAATTACATCATATAATATGAAATTCCAGCAGTTGACCCTGTAGAAGATGTTTACTTTAAAACAGTTAATTGATTTTCAGCAGAGCCAAGTGGTCAGTCTGATTGACTTACCAGTAATGTGTAGAACACCTTTGTAAATTCAAGATGACAGTTTACAATATAGGTATTATATTTCGTTAGATTATTTATCTCCAGCATTGCTTTACTTTCATATTGCATTTGGTAAGTGTCAAATTGTAGTATATTGCATAATCAATCACCAATATTTCATTAAAATTAAATCCATTGTAAATGTTCCACTGTGTTTCTGGCTAATGTTCTGTTTTTTTTTTTATTTTTATTTTTTTAATTTTGTTTTTGAAAAAAATTGATAGGTAGTATGTCCTTTGGCTTTAAAACAGGAATTAGTGAGCTCATGCCCATATGCCCATATGCTCAGGATATAAACAGTTTTCTGACTGAGGTAAGGAAATTCTCGCATGCATTTTTAAAATTCTCTTTCTTCTATGGAGAAATTGTTGCTGATAGAAAACAATTCCCTGTCCAACTGGATGGTTGTATCCTCCTAGATCAGCAATGAGAAAGGATAAGAAAATTTCAGACTTGATTTTAACAAAGGGTAGCGTGTTTTCTTGGGTATATCATTTGAAGGGCAGCCCCTTTTTTCAAGAATCTCTTCTATTGTGGTATGATGCCAATAGATTTCATTCCTATTTTGGGTGAGTGAACTACCTCCTATTAAAATGTTAGTATCTACTGGTCAGTTATTTCTAGGCTTGAACTTTTACATTAAATAACAAATTTTGTGATGTATGAAGGCAAGAATGGGTTCAGGGTGATGAGGTACAGAAAAAATGAAGGCAAAGATTTCTTGATGTCAGCAGAGGGTCCAGGAGGTAGGATAAGAGCACTGAATGGAAAACTGAAGGGTCACCTTGGAATGGTTCAGATACAGGCATAGTGTATTTCTATATCCAGAGAATGATTTAACAGATTATATGTGTCTCTTGATGATCTAACTATTCCAGATGAGAAAAATAGGAGCCTGCCTGCTAAAGCAGTGATGTCTGAGGCCATGACTTTGAACCTAGATGCCCTGAATTATCAGTGTAGATCCGCTGCTTAACTGTTGTGTGTTCTTAAGCAGATAACTTCTGTGAACCTCTGTCTCCACCCCTCTAAAATGCCTGCCTCATCAGGTTGTTGGAACGATAGAAGTTAGAGTACATATGTAACAAGAAACTACAGGGCACCTTGTTAGTTATTTTAAATACCACTGATTTTTTAATTATCCAGATGTTGCAAACAAACATGTAATACAGTTTAAACTCACTGTACCAACAGTTTATTATGATTAGCTAAGGAAAACCCTGGACAAACCTTTTTGGAACATAGAATTTGAATTAAATACTATTTGGTTAACTTTTATGGTGGATGAAACATAGGACAACATGGGTAAAAAGCATGTGTTTACAGGACAAAATCTTTGTTCTGGTTAGGAGAAATATATGTCAATTTGATGAGACTGTTAGATGAAATTGGAGGAACGGTTAATTTATATTGGCAACTGAAAAATATGGAGTTGTAGAAAATTAAGGGTGAAATTAGGTTTTCAAAGATTAGAACGGCATTTTTTTTATGTATTTCTTATTATTTATGCTCTTTTCATAGCTGTGGGAAAGCAACAATATTGCACTTTAGAAGAAACCAGAATTTTTTGAGAAATACTGAAGGCTACTTTAATCAGCCCAACACCCACCTAGAAGATGTACAACTGGTTTTAACTAGTTATTTAAAGGAATGCTTGCTTTCATGCTCAAAAGAGCTGGAGATGAGGGCCTTGTCCATTTTTCTTGCTTGAGGAAGGGACCTTGATTATGATTCATTCATATGCAGTTGTGGAACCAAGGACTACTTCGGGAGAAATAATTTCTACTCCCACCAACTCAAGGGAAGTCTCCAGGAATGATAAGGAATGAATTGTGGAAGGATAATTTCCTTTCCTTCTTTTCTAGTTATTCCAGCTGCAGTTTAACATACTGAGAGACCAGATAACATATGTCCATTTTTTATCAGCATTTTCATTTTTACTATGTCCTCAACCATGCGTACATTTACAGAACTGTCTCAAGTAGAAGCATGCTAAGATTGTAGAAGTTATTTCTGAAAAAGCAGCTAACCTTATCTAGATTGTATTATATTAATGCTACACATTAATTTTACATATTTGTTTTTTATTCCAGTGTTCCAGTTTACTTAGTCTTTTACATTCCAGTATTCAGTGAGGAATAAATATCAAACATGAGTATTCTCAAATGTGTGAGTTTGGTAAAGTTAAAAATATATTCTATATTAAAACTACAATTGGCCTTTTCTACATTTATATAAAAAATATTTATGTTTCATCTTGATATAGAAAATAGTAGGTCTGTTTTATTATTCCAAAAGAAGTGTTTGATAAGTTTTGTAAAATGCTGACCAGGAGTTTGATTCCTCAACTTCAAAAAGTTTAGTATTTTAGCAGCTGCTTAGAAATTACAGCAAGAGTACTTTAGGTTAGACAAGCAGAATATTTTTGTACAGCAAAGATTTTTAAGCAGGCCATACTAGAAGGTTATTACAAGTTCACTCGCAGTAGATCTCTAGGTTTTTAAGACTGTAATTTTGGAATAGAAGTTAATCAAATCCTTTTATTGAGAATGCAAATCATTCCACTGGGCCTCTGGGGAGTTATATAGGATGTTTTTTTTTCTTTAAGGAGTTTACAATTTGATGTAGAAGCAAGATAAAATCATATGAAAGCACCAAAAATTTCTAAAACTTCCATTGCATCACGATGTAAGCACTTAATAAAATACATTTGATGATGCCAAAAATAAATTATAACTATGAAGAGATGTATGGTTAGGTGTTTTTGTTGTTGTTGTTGTTGTTGTTTTTAAGGAGATTTCTTATCGCTTTAATGTGAATTTTTAGTGTCTGAAAAAATTAAAGTATGTTTAAAGTTTAGCCAAACCTTTTGAAGATAAACAGAGCCAGCCTATTTCTATTATTTGTCATATAGAACCCAGTATTTTTTGTCTTATTGTGAAGGAGATATAGATAGAACCACCTAGCTAATCTTCACAGAGTAGAAATGAGATAGTCTAGATGAGCAGAAAGATTAGTCTTTTTTCTTTCTTGAGCTAAAATTAGTTTGTTATAATCATGTGAAAAACATCTATTTTGGCCAGGCACATTGGATCATGCCTGTAACCCCTGTACTTTGGGAGGTCAAGGTGGGTGGATCACCTGAGGCCAGGAGTTCAGGACCAGCCTGGCCCACATGATGAAATTCCATTTTTACTGAAAATACAAAAAATTAGCCACGCATGGTGGTGAGCGCCTGTAATCCCAGCTACTCAGGAGGCCGAGGCAGGATAATCACTTGAATCCGGGAGGTGGAGGTTGCACTGAGCCAGAATTGCGCCACTGCACTCCAGCCTGGGCCACAAGAACAAACTGCCTCTCAAAAAAAAGAAAAAAGAAAAAAAATCTATTTTATTCAGATTTTTGGAAGGAGGACAGAAGCTGTCAAGAAATAGATTGCAAATGTGGCTTGGGGTATCTTCCATCAGTCTTGAAATCATCTCATTTACTTTGTTTTATCTACATAGTCATCCAAGCAGTATAACCTATTTTCTCAGTTCCATTAACTTGAGTGCCATCTTCGGCTTCTGATCAGCAACTGAACAAAGTTTTAAGTTGATGGCACCATAGCATAAACAGAGCGTTCTTTTCAAGCACTTATCACAGTTTGAATAGAAACTGTTTTACATATTCTTTACAATGATCTGTTATTTAGACTATATTGGGAATCTGATCAAAGGCAGTGTGAGTCACTCTGAATCTTTGGCTTTTATGAATTTAAGGTCAGCATTGGCGTGAAGAACGCAAAAAGAAAAAAAAAAAAGTTCATTCTTACCTAGACAACAAAGGCCTTTTAGTCATTGCTATCTTGTTAGTCTTTTGTGAGTAGTCTCGCCAGACAGAGAGCTCGTCAGTTATAATTCCATCATTACTCTTTCTAACAGCTCTTCAAGCCTCATGCTCTTCAAAGTAGCACAGAGCACTGTATGCTTGGTCCCACCATTCAGAGCCAGAAGCTGAAACAAAACGATGCCAGCTGACTTTAAGGCAATTTCCTTCCCTCTGTGGAAATTTCTGCTTCTTCTATTGAATCGATTCACTGAGTAAAACTTGACCTCTTGTAATAGTGCATACACTTCACAATGTGCTGAAGTGATTCAAAATGAAATACTGGTTGTACATAGAAAACACAGAAACGTGACTATCGTATGTCCAGCTTAGTTTCAAAATGAAAATGCCTTTAAAATCTGCTTTTCTATTAGGAGAACTACATTTACCAATACATTAGATTTTTCTGCTCATTCTAAGATAATTAAAGTAATGGATTCTAGCCTGAACGATAATTATAAGCACATAGTTAGGCTTCCTTTATATATATGGAAACTGAAATGGGAAAATTACACAATTAATTAAAAGAAAAGAAAAACTCTCTTTGTTAAATGGTGTTTTTGACCTCAAGTATTCTGATTATTGTTTCCTGTCTTCAGTTTCCTATGTGTGTGCACACTCATGCGTGTTTGTGAGTGTGCATGTGTGTGTGTGTACACAAGTCCACAGGAGATGAAACATTCTCATATTAACCTTTTGTCAATAATTGTTAAAACATAGAGAAAGTAGGTTAGTAGGTTGAAGGATCCAAGAGATAAAAATGCTTGAAGGAAACTGATTCATATTCATGTTTAAAATATATACGTTGTTTTAAGTATTCCTTTTACAAAATTCTTATGTTTAAACAATTAATTTTTTGTTTGTGTGTTGAGACGGGGTCTCGCACAGTCGCCTGGGCTGGAGTGCAATGGTGTCATCTTAGCTTACTGCAACCTCTGCCTCCCAAGTTCCCATGATTCTCCTGCCCCAGCCTCCTGAGTAGCTGGGATTACAGGTGCATACCACCACACCCAACTAATTTTTTGTAGTTTTAGTAGAGACAGAGTTTCACTGTGTTGGCCAGACTGGTCTTGAACTCCTGACCTCGTGATCTGCCCACCTCAGCCTCTCAAAGTACTGGGATTACAGGCATGAGCCACTGTACCTGGCCTAAACAATAACTTCTAATATGTGTGTATCAATGCCTTTGAATTCAGACTGAAGGAAAATGGGTTTATGTTTTTTTTTTTTTTAGTCTTTTTTTTTTATGTTTTTAATAATAGAAGATTACTTGCTTGTTTTTAGTAAGAGAAGATCACTTATTTCTCTGGAACTTCTTACATTTATTACATGTTACTTACCAGGAAGTAATCTTAGACCATATCTATATGCACAGAATGAATAGATTTCAGCACAGCCAGTGTATTGACTTCTGGATCAATGCTGATCACTGTATTTTCCTTAATCAACTGCTAATTCATGTCAGTGAGATAGATGGATTTTTTAAAAACTTCTGTTTATCTGAGCTCAGATACTTTGGGTAAGAAATATACTAATGTGTCTCATAAATATATATATGTATATATGTTTATATATAGAATCCTACCCTGTTGAATAATTTGTGTTAGACATCTCATTTCTCCAGATTTTCTAAAATTCAGGCAGTTGGTGTGAGGGTGGAGGTAGGAGGTATTGGCAGAGATAGCACTACTGCTTCAGATCTTTAATAAATGTAATTAGTTCAGTTTTATGCTTTGCCTTTTTTTTTAATAGTGAAGTGATTGTAGTATAAAAAGAGCAGTTGTTTGACTATATTATTTAATTAAACAGACTTTTCTTCCCTATTCTTTAAAAAGAAAAGCAGTTATTCAAAGCATAAAAAGAAAAAAGAGATTAAAAATAATAGTCTGTAAACTTTGCAAAGTACATAAGAAAACCTCATTAATTCTGGATATTTAAAGTATAAACAAAATCTAAAATAAATATGAGAAAATACAAGAACAGAAATCTTTTGAAGAAAAACAGCATTCTAAATTGATTCTAGTTCTTTTCTTAAATGTATTTGGCAAATAATTATAAACAAAAGCAAGACCATTATCAGAACTCATATAGTAAATTTATTAATACCAGATGCTTTCCTATATGACCATGTTTGTGAAGCTGTTAATAGCTTTAAAAGATTATATTCCACTGGATGCCAGCATGTCCTCCTTTGAGTCAAAGGAGATTTAAATGTTTGTAGGGGATAGTAAATTTGCCAACTCTTCCCAAATGAGGACAAACATCCAAATGAGAAAGCCTCCTTCTTAGAAAGCTTTGTGCCCCCCTCCCACTCCCCCTCCTTTTTTTTTAAAGAGAAGAGCTCAGAAATGGGCATGCTCATAGCAGAAACCATAAAAGGAAAGAATTCTTTGGTTGAACAGAAATTAATTAGGAAAAAATGAGGAAGAAAAGAAAAGCTCTTAAGTCAGTGGCTTAAAAAAAACGTTCTAACAGCTGTAATATGAGAGAACAGACTAACACATTTTTTAATATAATTATATGAAAAAGACATTTTTATATTTCCCTCTTCTAGCATAAAAAGAGTTTTTTGTCAAGCAGTAACAATTTATTCCTTATGGAAACTGCTGTATTATTGTCTGATGGCCACTTTAGATCCATAAAACGAAATGGATTAAAGAAAATTAAACAGTATTTTTAAGTGTCTACAGCTTGTGGCATGTTAACAACAATGTATGTGAAACAGCACCAAAAATTAAGCTTAGGTTTCCAAGACTTTTTTGTGCTGTGATACAGTATTTAAATGTTAAACCGGAAGTTTGCTTTGAAAGACAATTTTGAAGGTCTCAATAATTTGGGGGAGGTAAAATGAGATACAACCAAATGCAAACATATATATGTTGTATATTATGCATTATACATATTTCATTCTGCCTCTCTTTATTATAAGTATTTTAAAACTTCGATAAATAAAATGAGGGCTTCTGACAGTCAGAAAAATTACATTCTAACCCAAAATTTTTCACTAATTGACTTTAGTAAGTCGCTTAAACTCAATGGACCTCAGTTTCCATATCTGTAGACGAGAGGATTTGGATGCTCTCCTGAAGTCTCAAGGTTTCTCAAGAATTTTATTAGTATCCAAGTCATCTTCTGACATTAAATTAAGCACCTAGAAATGGCTCCACATCTCTCAGGACAGTTAATCCCCTAATCTTGTTCATGTCCGTCACAGGTGTCTAACCTACCATATGTAGGTGAATCACACATTGCAAAGACTAGGTCAAAGCTGATATACTTTGGTTTTATTTTCATTTTAAAAATCCAGTTCCTTCAAGATTGAACTCAGTATTTTGAATGGGGTCCAGGATGACTTTGTGAGCTAGTCTTCATTAAATGAGTAAGTAGCTAGGCGTGGTGGCTCACGCCTGTAGTCCCAGCACTTTGGGAGGCCGAGGCAGGTGGATCACGAGGTCAAGAGATCGAGACCATCCTGGTCAACATGGTGAAACGCTGTCTCTACTAAAAATACAAAAAATTAGCTGGGCATGGTGGCGCGTGCCTGTAATCCCAGCTACTCAGGAGGCTGAGGCAGGAGCATTGCCTGAACCCAGGAGGTGGAGGAAGCGGAGGTGGCGGTGAGCTGAGATCGCGCCATTGCACTCCAGCCTGGGTAACAAGAGCGAAACTCCGTCTCAAAAAAAAAAAAAAAAAAAAAAAAAAAAAAAAAAAAAAAAAAATGAGTAGTAAAAGTGGCAAGAAATGAAGGATCATGATTTGACAGTATCAAATGGTTTGTGTATCAAAATGCTAATTGCAAAAAAGAAGCACGATATGGTACAATCTGAGTCCTCTGCTCGTTAGAGCTCCTTGGGGCAAGGCCAGTATCTTCCCCAAAGCATCTGGTCCCAGAGATGTGTAATGAACATGTACTGATTGACTCATGTGCACTTTGCTTGTCACATGTCTCTCTATGCCGTGTTAATTTTAACCTAATTGCTTGTAATTCAGTAATTTTTCAAAAGCAATACACTATAATTGAGAGGGTTATGTTAAATGTTTTAATATTTTGATTTTTTAATCAAAATATTGCAGCCTTTAAAAGCTGTAAGACTTTAGGCAAATGAAAGTAAGTAAATGGAAACTGTTGCAGTATTAAGTCATCAAAATATTAAAATTAATACAATTGTATTATGTATTTTTTGTATTCACTAAAATTTATTGTGAGATATCAGTGCTGTTCATCTCATTTTTCACTTGATAAAGTGTAACAGGTGACTTAGATGTGTGATTCTTGGTGGCCTTTCTTCTCTCGGTGCTGGAAGACTATGTAACTTTAGCTCGGTGAGATTTCTCTGGATTAAGTGGGTATGATTGCTCAAATGTCACCAATACATCAATCCTTTACACTTCTGTCTCATACAAAAAACATTCTATGAAACACAGACTCCGTAATGAGTGGAAGATTTTCACTCTACATACTATATCCATAATAGTGCAGCAAACCAGAGACACCAAAGCTTGTGCTTATTTAGATATGTGCACGTAAAAGGGGAAAGACCCATTGGGAAACTAGATATGGAGACTCTGCAGCCTGTGACCTTGATGAGAAGACTGATGCGGTGTGCGGCACAAACTCCTGGGCTCGTTTCTGAGGCTTTTCCAGGCGTGAGTCTGGGAGAGCGTGGTTTCAGTTTGCCCCCACACATCACAGAAGCCGGTGGTCTGGAAAATTTCCAAAAGGGTGTGGACTGCTTTTTGAAGAAGCATAATTAGTCATGCCCATAAATCAATAGGGGTGTGTGTGTGTGTGTGTGTGTGTGTGTGTGTGTGTACAGGCTGCAGTGAGTGTGCTCATATAGCCATGGCTGGCCCACAATGGTAGCCTTCCTGAGAATTGAGTGGTGCCAGAGTCCTCTCTTATCCAGAATTATCTCACCTGTTTAGAACCAAGTTTATGTGTGAGTAAGGCAGACATCTGCATCTTTGAAAATACAGTTTTGTGGATTTTGCCTTTAGGGTGGTTTTTATTTGCTTGTTTTGTTTTGGGAATTTTTTCTTAGAAACTGTTTTCTTGTTTCACTTAGAAAATCACTAAAATTACTGAGATAGGAACATTAACAAGTATTATATTTTGAGTTCTTTGCTACATTGTCTCATTTTCTATAAATATACTACTGTTTGCTTTCAAATTGTTAATAAATTGGAGTTGTGTTGCAAATTTAAAGAAAAAGAAACATGATTTCCTCATTTTGATCTTTAATTTTTTTGCCCCTACACATGAAATTCTAGATCTCTGGAAGGGACTCAACAAAGCCTTCCTAAATTAATTGGCTCTGACAGTACCTTAAGGATTTCTAGTGTGGCTCTGACATATAAGTAAGTCAGATAACTACAGAAAACTGTGTTTAAAAATCAGCCCACAAGTATTTGAAACAAGTAGGCACTGTTCTTTCTGTGTACCTCACCTCTGAAACCTTGCTCTGATACCCAGATACAAGGAAAATTTCTGGCTCCTCATTCAGTGAGGTTATAATTGGACATCCTCTAAGTGCCTCATTTCATGTGGTTCATAATAGCAGAGTGCTGCAACAAGGTTTACACGCCGACGGAAGCCAGTAATCCGTTTATAACTGTACTCCAATGACAGTTAACAGACCCATGGAAATTTGAGAACCAAATTTACCTGGAGGGGTCAAATTTAAATGTCCAGATTATTTCCAAGCTCTGGCTTTTGTACTATGTCATGCTAAATAATATTTTTTATTGAAAAAAATTAAGGGAGATTTATGATCAATGAAATAACCCTGGTATAATTCACATTTTGCCCACACAAAGGAACACATTGAAAATGGGGGCAAGGGATATTAGAGGATCCTAAATGTTCATGTGACATTGAAGAAAAAAATTATTTTAATGTCTCTTACACTTTAAAATTTTACTTTGCTTCATATCCCTGACATTGATATAGGTCTAAAGGGAAATATAAAATTACTTGCCTATTTATTGAGTACCTCCTGTGTCCTGGGCCCTATCCTAAAATCCACAGATATCCTAATTAACCATTTTAGTCGTGTGTCACCAAAGTCCACTTGATTTTTATTGGGAGCAGTGACAGGATTTTAAAAATGTATGCTTTGAAATTATTTTATAAACATTTTCATTTTGTGATTAGAGTATTATTAAACTTGGATGATAAAGACTTCAGCTTTACCAAAATTTCATTTCTATAAGAAGAGCTTGCATTTTTGGGTGTTCATTTGCATAAAGATTGAGTCCAGATTTTTCAGGGTAGCATTCAAAGCTCACTTTAATATGAATTCATCTTTATTTCTTGTCTACTGCCAGCTCATCCTTTGAGTTACTCAGAGGTTCTTCTTGACCCCTGGAATCTGTGTGCCTCCCATTCTTAGCCTTGTCTCAGGCTCTCTCCTCTGCTTAGAATGTCGCTTTTTGCCATTTCCAGTCATTCGCACACCTATGATTACCAGACACCTATGATTGCCTCCCTTAGAGTGTCATGCAGACCATCCATCCCATTGCTAATCCTTCGCCCTCCTCCTTACAAAGTATGTGTTACATCTTCCTTGCTGAGCTTAGTGCGGTTAGTTTTCTCTACAATTATTTTTTATCCTTTTAGGATGATTAGAAGCTAAATATTAGGAGCACTGCCTACTGGTTTACCGTTATATCATATGTACTAATAAACACTTAACAATTTTTGTTGAAATCACCATGAACTCCCAGCCTTCCATGCTCAATTTCACCCTGAGTACTCATGGCATGTACCAGGGATCTGCTATCAGCCAAAGGTCCAAAGCCCTCCTGTATTGGGATTTCATTTGAATGCTGTACCTGAAATACCTGTGTTGTCTTCAACTAGATTATAACTGCATTTTAGATCAGAGACTACAGCTAATCTACCTTTGCATCCTCAATTGGTTACTGTTTTAATTTTATAATTATATGAGCCAGTACATCATTCTGTTATTTATTACATAATTATCATTTTAGAGCAAGACTCAGCAAAGTATCATCCGCAGGTCAAATCAGGCCTGCCACCTGATTTTTGTATGGCCTGCATGCTAAGAAAGATTTTTACACTTTTAAATAGAGGGGAAGAAATTCCCAGAATAATACTTCATGTTATGGGAAAATTAAATGAAATTCAAATTGGCATCCACAAATAGTTTGATTGGAACACAGTTGCACCCATTTTTTTTTTTTTTTTTACCTCTTGTCTGTGGCTGCTTTCATGCCAGACACGAAAATGTACGTGGCAGGGTTTAATAGTTTCTGCCAAGGGTCCACAAAGCCTAACTACTATATGGCTCTTTCCATAAACAGTCTTTCAGGCCTGTTTTAGAGTACTTGGAAAACTTATTTTCTTAGATTGTAAACTCTTTGAAGACAAGGAAGGCCCTTCTTTGTATCTCCCACCGCCCTTTCAAATTTATGACTCTCTGGCACTTTTTTCAGTATTTGTTTATTAGCTGGTTTTTGATGTATTTGCTGGAAGTCAGGTGTGAGCACTGTGGAAGATCAGACAGGGCTACTGAAATTTGTGCCATTAACTGGCATACAGTGAATGTCAACAGAGAATCAAACACTTTTGGCTTGCAACATATTGATTATTCTTGGGATACTTGGGCTAGCTTTCTGATATGTCATTCTTCCATGTTTTACAGAAAACACTAATTCTCACTTTGCAGTGTGGTTTCCATTTATTCCCTAGGGTGTTTATGCAAGAGTTTTTGATTAATGGAATGTTTTTCCCTTTCCCAAGATAAGTGTGGGGGATGCACCCTATCTAAATTGCATCTGGTGTGTATATAGGGGCTGAACAACTGCTTTGTGAGTTAAGCGCAGTTAAGTCCACGGATTTGGTGAAAAATAGGTAAATAAATAAAAAGGCACTGGATCTTTCTTCTGCATGCCAGCCACAAAGCTTTCCTAAACTTCTGTCTGTGGCTAGAAAAATAAAGACTGGATGAGAATTCCTGTGAAATCTTGTTCTATGTATGCCTATGTGCTGAAGCAGCAATTACTCACCTAATCTTCCTATCATGATGGTGTTTTGTGTGGTTGCTGAACTTAGCAATAAGGTTTCCAGTGTTTCTTTCATCGTGAAGTTAAGGTAAGCATTGTATGTTCCCATAAGTGTATTATTTGGCGTTAAGTATGCACTGTCACAGGTTTGGAATTTCAGGAACCTAGGAGGATGCTGTTGTAGAAAAGTGTTTCATTGATAAACAAGGTTCTGAAGAATGAATGGGGAGACTATGTCAGGAGTATAAAAATGTGTGTAACATTCATTAAAGTGTTTGTTAAATAATGTGTTCAGACTGACTGTGTTTCCCAGCTTCTCCTTTGCCCATTATATGTTCTAGTAAATTAAAGCTTGGAAACCTTTGTCAGAGTTATAATACTCAAACTGACATCTAATTCCCCCAGACAATAGGTACAAGTCTGCGAGCCTCTCTAATTCTTTCCAGCCTTTACATTTATTGGTCCTTTTGTAGACCTGTTTCATTCAATCTATTACAAACAGCACTGGTTAAAAGTGTGAAGTTTACCACATTTGACCAGGGGCACATTAAAAAACAATAGCGTCCTGGCATACATTCCGTGCATCCCAGGGGTGTAGCTCTTAATCTGAGCAGCATTTTCATCTATAATTACTACATTAGATTTGAAGTGCAGGCTTGATTAAAAAGATTGACGTGTTTATTTTTTGGCTGACCTATTTGGGTAGATGTGAATTTGAGTCATTTATTTTGTGTGACCCTGTGTTACAAAGATGTTATTAGTTGAGCAAGAATCATGTTTTATTTGGGAGTCTCCATTTTAGCACAGAGTTGTGCTTTTATTAGTTATATAAGAAGTGGCAAAAGTTGAAAATTTTGAAAAAAGAAAATTGCTTGTGCCCTCACCCAGGTGTCGTAAATAGAAATGTATTTCAGAATGGTTTTTAAAGCTCAGTATTACTGAGATTGTTATTGAAACATTTATAAATACGGCATCAAATGGCCTCCACAACTTGATGGTCTACGTTAAAAAGCTTTCACCAGAATTAACATAATCTATTTTTTATTGTATACCATTCCTCAGGATTATGCCTTTTCTACACATCTGATGTTGTAAAACATACTGTGTAAATAATTGATAATAAACAAACAAATTCTACTTTTGCGCTGGTGTACTTCACCCGTTTCAAGACTTTGAAGTTCCTTAAATAATTGATGGCACTTATTAGTGCAGGCAAATCAAATGGTATCCTTGATCCGGGCCGCGTTTCGTCCTCCTTGTTTCTGAGCAGAATTGTTAAGCGATCCTGCTGATTGGGAACTAAACTTGAGTGCCGCCGAAAATCACTGTGGCATTCATGCTGATGTGCACTGATGCATGCATGTTGCCAAACGGTCGGTGTTTACACTAATGGAATTTGTAGAGTTACGGGAATGTATTCTGAAACTAGGAATTGGTATATCTTTTGAGAAAGAGAAAAACGTCTTTTTACCAGCACGCTTTTAGTTTACCTATAGCTTCTTCCACAACGCTTCTTAAGATGAGGATTTCGATTCAATATGCACTCCTTGGCTAAGGTACAAGCACGCTGAAAAACATGAACCAAAATATCAAAAGACAGATTATATGATCTTTTTTTTAACTCATACAAGCTTTGGCAGCATGCCAGCCAGCCAGACTAAATACTCTGCAATGGTACAATAATCTTTCTTGGGTGTGGAAAATGTAACCATGTGATGGTGACAAGTGAAGTTTCAGAAGTTATGAAAGATTTATGACAAACATTTTTTTCTCCTCATGGTCTTCTATGTTATTTATAATTACATGAATCTTAACCAAGGGCTTTATTGATTTCATAATGAATTCAAATAAAGATTTCAGCTCCTGAATGACCTTTAAAGGTTAGACTGGTTATGCATGCTTTTTTCTAAAAGTTTTTGTCGTGATAGAATTTATTTTTTACCATGGAAATATTCAGACATAATAGTTAGGGTCACTTTAGACTGTAATTATCACGACAAAGCTTATGAAATAAGTGACCAACACAGTCTCTAACACACACACACACACACACACACACACACACACACACACACATACACACATTTATATATTCAGAGGACTTCTTTATAATAGTTTTATTCAAGCAAGCCATGGAGGAGAAATTTTGTCCCTATTGTGGGGGAAGTATAAGATGAACAATCTATAATGACCCTTTTTCTGGTGTTAGCGATCTCTTAGAGAGATTTGATTTGCAAAGGAAGCTCTCATAAAAGTGCCTGTTGTCCATACGACCCTGTATGTCTAGGGCAGGCCATGATTGCTGATCAACCGGTCCCTTTGAAGTGAAGGAGGGAGAATATTTTAAACTACCACCCTAAAGCATGGCTTTAAAACATATCTTGAGGCTGGGCATGGTGGTTCATGCCTGTAACCCCAGCACTTTGGAAGGCCAAAGTGGGAGGCTCTCTTGAGCTCAGGAGTTCAAGCCCAGCCTGGCAACATAGGAAGACTTCGCCTCTACAAAAAATAGAAATAGTTAGCTGGGCATTGTGGTGCACACCTGTGGTCCCAACTACTCTGGAGGCTGAGGTGGGAGGATCCTTTGATCTGGGGAGGTCAAGGCTGCAGTAGACTGTAGTCACACCACAGCACTCCAGCATGGGCGACAGAGCAAGACCCTGTCTCAAAAAATACCCAAAAAATCTTGAAATAACAGCATAAATACAGCTTTACTATACTCTCAGTACTAATTACTCGTCATAACCTTAAATCAGTTTGTCAATATGCCATGTAAAGACATTTGAAAAGAAATTCAAATCCCAAAAATAAAAGATTTGCAGTCATTATAAACCTTAACTCACCTAACTTCAAACACTAATTATTACTGTTTATGAAGGAAATCATGGCCCTCCATTATATTCTCAGAAAAAACATCTCTAACCTTGAAAATCTACCTGAGGTTCTGACTAGCCCTCAACTCCTGCAAGCAGCTTGTAGGTTTTGAAATCAGTAACCCTTTTGGCAACTTCTTTTCAGGGCCAAGATTAGAAAGGAGCTAACAGGCCTCTCTGAGCAATTTTCCCCTACTGCCTCACTGCTTGGAGTCTCCTAAGAATTCTCCCTGCAAGACACCATGAGAAAAAGAGTGTTTTCACTCCCACGCCATCCCCTATGTGGAGTGAAGGTGCTTGGGCTGTGGTAGACAGCACACCCACCTACCATTTCCCCAGGGTCTCTTCCCCTTTAAGATCCGAGCCAGTGGAAATGCTTTTCGGACAGAGTTGCTAAAGATCGTCTGTTTTCTAGATTTAATAGATGGTTTAGGAAGATCTGTAGCAGGCCAAGGTTCTGGAGAAATTGGACATGTAGCATCCAGAAAGTCGGTGTGGGATTACTGATTGAGTTGGTAGTTCACCATTGCCAGGCCTCATCTGAGAGGCAGAAAGTGAGCCAGGTAGGAAGGGTAAGCCTCTTCTCAGGTGTCAAAGTGAGCAAGTTCTGGGCAGCAGCGGGGAAGCCTGGTCCTGGACACCAGGTGCCTCATCTTCCCCATCTCCATTTTCACCGTCATTGTCCGCTCTGGCTGAAAAGCCTCATTTGGACTTGAGCCTTCAGGTGTAGAAATATGACCTGGTTCTGCTGAAGATTCTAGAAGCTCCTTTAACCTATACTGTTACTTTAAGAAAAGTTGTGATCATTAAAGTTTTTCTTCTTTGTAATGTTTTCTACACATTTGAAAAGAACACAGACTGATCTTTTTAAGACAGTCATGCCTTGTCAGTTTCACATCTCTGTACCAGAACCTAAAACCTAGAGAGCATGGCTCCCTTCTAACTGGAATACCTGTAATGGTCGTTTCCTTTCTCTCCTCCTCAAACGCGATGCATAGTTTCCGATCATCTTCGCAGATTCCAAGGAACTCAGGACCTGACTCCTCAACGTTGTCTTTCTCCTTTGCTACCATTGTTCACTTTTCCCATCCTCGGAGCCGCTATTGCGTTTCGTGTTGGCATGTTACAGTTTCACAATTTAAACTCCTTCTAAAAGTTCTCCGGTTCTACTGATGTTATTTGTGAATCTATTTCCTATACAAATAATAAGCTCTGTGTCCATTATTTTTTTTAGTCTACAAGATTTTTGCCAGTCACACAGCAGTGAGTATTCAGTGTATAGCATTGGTTAGCCTGATTTTCCTAAGTGAGTTGTTTGCAACTACACTCAAAGCTTGAGGTTAATACCCTTACTATTTAATATCTTCTATAGAAGTAGGTTGTAAACGATGCCATGGTGACCTTCCCGAGCCATGGAGGGATGTGGGATCAGGAACAGCCAGCTGTGTTTCAGGGCTGCACTCTCAATTTAGCAGAAGAAGTCTGGGATTTTTTTTCCCCTAAGAGTTCATTTTACCATCAGAGGATATTATTCAGAGGATAAAAAAAAGTTTCCAAACCACTGCTTTAATTACTTAATAAATACTCAATAAATAATTATCCCACCCTGGTATTGCATAGGGAAATAATGAGTTGCAGCTCAATAATACAAAAAGAAAAAAAAAAATGTGTCAAGGGCCCTAAATGAGTACTGTGGTAAGAGCAAAGAGTCTTTTGCATATAACTGATTTAAATAGTGACAATAACTTGAGTTTAATTATTTAATCTAACAGATTTAGAGCTGCTACCTAGTTGTATATAATCTGGAGTGCTCTTTCAGTAGGGGTTCACAGCTTCTCAGACGCGGTGCTAGTTTTTCAACCCTCTTCTTCCACTCAGCAAGGAGGTAAAGAATTGGTGGGAAGCCTAGAATAGGCTCCTGACCCCAGGCCCCTTATTCTGGGCGACAGTACCTTCCCTACACATTCTTCAGATTAGTGGTTCATTTGCACTAATAAACTTTCTTCCAAAAGGAATTCATGTAGAGATGGCTTAGTTTATCAGTCATTTACACCTTAGGTTGTATTACTTTAATCAAGTAATCAGATTAATTTTACTGAGGACAGAGGCCCTTTGATTGGGAATAAGGCACAGCAGCGCCTTGTGAACTCAGGGTGGTGAGGAAGAGGCATGCCTCCGTTGGTTTTCAGAGCGACACTCACAGCTGGATTGACCTGGGATCCAGCCAACCCTTCCAAGCATTGGGGCAAACCGTGCAGCTTGCTGTAGATAGCCCACCACTGTGGTGAGAATAGCAAAGACAAATATCACAACACCTAAATAACAAATGGCCTGGGATATGGAGCAGTTGGAATGAAGCTGACAGGCAAAGTCAGTGGCATTGGAAATTGGTGCAAGTGACAAAGACAAGCAGGTGTCAGGTAGTGTGGAATGGATGTGGGCTGTCTTCAGCCGCTGGCTCAGGTGTGGGCTGCAGAGAGAGTGAAGACCCAGTGACGAAGGATAGATCAGAGGGAAGCAAAAGAGTGACAGAAATATCATTTAAGACAGGTGTGAACCCATGGTCTGAGATATTTTGTAAAGACACAAATAGAAATGAAGAAGGAGCTAGAGGGAAAGGAAGATTGGGATGTCTTCCCATAGACAAGGCCAAAGTCAAATGATAACTGTAAAAAGTTCTTGGCCTGGTACGGTGGCTCACACCTGTAATCACAGCACTTTGGGAGGCTGAGGTGGGCAGATCACAAGGTCAAGAGATCAAGACCATTCTGACCAGCATGGTGAAACCTCATCTCTAAAAAATACAAAAATTGGCTGGGAGTGGTGGTATGCAGGTGTAGTCCCAGCTAGTTGGGAGGCTGAGGCAGGACAATCCCTTGAGCCTGGGAGGTAGAGGTTGCAGTGAGCCAAGAATGTGCCACTGCACTCCAGCCTGGCAACAAAGCGAGACTCCATCTCAAAAGGATTATAAATCATTCTACTATAAGGACACATTCACACAAATGTTCACTGCAGCACTGTTTACAATAGCAAAGACCTGCAACCAACCCAAATACCCATCGATGATAGACTGGACAGGGAAAATGTGGTACATACACACCATGGAATATTATGCAGCCATCAAAAACAATGAGTTCGTGTCCTTTGTAGGGACATGGATGAACCTGGAAACCATCATTCTCAGCAAACTGACACAAGAGCAGAAAATCAAACACCGCATATTCTCACTCATAGGTGGGTGTTGAACAATGAGAACACATAGACACAGGGAGGGGAGCACTACACACTGGGGACTGTTGGGGGGAAATGGGGGAAGGACGGGGGGTGGGGAGGTGGGGAGAGATAGCATGGGGAGAAATGTCAGATACAGGTGAAGGGGAGGAAGGCAGCAAATCACACTGCCATGTGTGTACCTATGCAACAATCTTGCCTGTCCTTCACATGTACCCCAAAATATAAAATGCAATTAAAAAAAAAGTTTTTAACACATGAAAGAAGTAGGCCCTTACCTACTTCTGCCTAATTTTGCAAGGCAAATGAAAGCATATGTTAGTAAACTTTGAACAAGAAACTTCACTGTAGTTTAGATAGTGCTGGGACACAGCTGAGAAAGCTAGCCAGTAGAAATGTTGCCATAAAGCTAGGAAGTCCCCATGTGAGGGCTGAATGGGGGTGACTGATCAGTACTGTACCTGAAGAAACATGGCAGCTTTCATCACTCAGTATCTTAGAAGCAAAAATCATTGGTGGTTAGTGAGGAAGAGTAAACTTGCTCAGATAAAATTTAAATGAGTTGAAAATCAACCTGTGGAAAAGTGTGTTCTTATCTCTGCTTATGTTGTTAGAAAAAAATAATAGTTAAGCATTCAAATTTTGTACAAGTGTGAAAATCCAGATGCAAATTTTAAATCACTGGATATGTGATACTATAGATACGTGTAACCATAGATGGCTTTATGGAATATCATTGCTTTTTTTTTTTTTTTTTTTTTTTTTTGAGACAGGATCTTGCTCTGTCACCTGGGCTGGAGTACGGTGACACAATCATGGCTTGCTGCAGACTTGACCTCCCCTGGCTCACATGATTTCTCCCACCTCAGCCTCCCAAGTAGCTGGAACTTTGGCCGCAGGCCACCACACCTGGCTAGTTTCTGTACTTTTCATAGAGATGGGGTTTCGCTATGTTGCCGAGGCTGGGTTCTAACCCCTACGTTCAAGTGATCTGCCTGCCTAGGCCTCCCAAAGTGCTGGGATTATAGGCATGAGCCACTGTGCCCAGCTGCATATCTTAAGGTATACATTGCTTGGGTTTTATCAGGATGTAGTCATTTAGTTTATGGACAAGCTTATATTAAACAGACAATGGTTTCAAAGGAAGGCTCTAAAAGGTCTAGCAATGATGCATGGGGGCAGAGCTGCATGGAAAAATATCAGTGCTTCTTGCGTAATCATAGAAAAAGGATCAATCTAAATGGGCTAGGTTTTTGTTTTTGCTAGAAACAACAGTGCCAAAATAAAAACTTAAGTATTAGAAATAGTATTATTGAACCCAAGTCATCTTTAAAACTTATTTCACTGCCTCAGAATCAAACACTGAGAATAAAGGGTTTAAAGTAAAAGAAAATATATCCAATTCACACTTCAGGAAAATGAAAATGCTACAGACCAAGAGAACATTCTTATTGAGCTTTTTTTTCAGTGCTCTCAATTTAACCAGCTGGAATTATTTTTAAAGTACATCCAATTCAACCTTTTAAAATGACAGATTTGCTTTTTAATGGGAAATATGTATTTCATCATAAAGATGGAGCACAGTGTCCTTGGCTAAGTTATTCTCTACAGAAGGATGCTCTTTTTTTGTACTCTGTGCTTAGCCTCTAAGAAATAACACAGATTAAAGAAAATTAGCTCCTGGCACACAGGATTAGAAGCATACAGGCAGACTGATAGAGAACAGTTGAAAATGCAAACTGTCCCTTTCAGTATCCTGAATTCATACGGTGATATCAATTGCTATGAAATGAGCAGTCCATACAGACAGAACCAGCCAAGGAGAAGAATAACTTTAGAAACTGGAGTTCGGTTTTTTTTTTTTTGTTTTTTTTTTTGAGATGGAGTCTCGCTCTGTCACCAGGCTGGAGTGCAGTGGCACCATCTCACCTCACTGCTGCAACTTCTGCCTCCTGGATTCAAGTGATTCTCCTGTCTCAGCCTCCTGAGTAGCTGGAATTACAGGTACACACCACCACACCCAGCTAATTTTTATATCTTTAGTAGAGATGAGGTTTTACCATGTTGGCCGGGCTGGTCTCAAACTCCTGACTCAGGTGATCCACCCGCCTCGGCCTCCCAAAGTGCTGGGATTATAGCTGTGAGCCACTGCATGGTTCTTTTATAGTTAAAGAAGAGACAGCCACCACTTTAAATAACCAGATAGTTTGTTGGAAAAAGTCAATCACAAACTCTATTATTTGGGGACTTTTTGGTGTCTCACTCAAGGAACCTCTTAAATCTGTATTCATTTCAATATATATAAATATTTTTTGTCAAGGAAAGTGAAAATCATCTCCAGTTTCTAAGGACAAACAAGTAATTCACTGATAACAGCAGAGCTGAATTAAGCTATTGCAGTGTTTATGTTAGTAAAACGGCCACATTTTTTATTCAGATGGACATTTTTGAGACATAGGCCTGACTGGTGCTATGCGACAGGACAGGATCTGCAAGCTGTGAGCGGAGGGTAAACATTCCAGGACTGTGCGGGAGAGAGAGGCTGAGGTCAACCAGGGATGCTCACTCAATAGGACCTTGGGGCAGGAGTTGTGAGCAGGTGCTAAGGGAAGGATTCGAGAAGATCCAGGAGTGGGAGCAGCGGGAGGGGGTCTGAAATGATTTCCATGGCAAGGTGGTGGTCTGGAAAGGCGAGCGGAGCTATTGGAAGCCCTCCTTAGGTTAGAAACAAATACACATTGCATTTGTCATCATGGGGCTCTTTAAGTCAGATATACTTCAGAACCCACTGCCTGTGAAGAACAAAACAAAGATGTTGGTTTGTCAGTGGTAGGCATTGTCTTACTCATCCTAGTACTAAAATATCCTGAAAGTGTTCGAGTCCTTTAGGAAATAGAAATATAACTATGCATTTTCAGGCATTTTGGTGGAAACGCCACCCCAGAATGCTTTATCTGCACAGTTTCCAAAGCTCTTTATATAATCATAGTAACAAATTGTACAACTACTTCCAATATGTAAACAAAAACCCTTGGTAGGTGTGAAGCACATTCATTCATTCAACAAATGAGACAAATGCCTGTGCCTGAGTCTGTGCCAGTGGGATAGTCTAAAGTGAAATCAGACCCGGAGCCCGTCCCAGCTGTCTGGAAAACCCGAGAGTCTTACAGCTCTATTTAACTGAAACGTGGGTACGTGAGTGGTGAGAGAGGGAACTAAAATTCTAAAACAGGGATTGGAAGTTCCTGGTGAACTTTGAATGCACAACTAACATGTGTGAACTGGACTTTTTAATCCCACCATCCAATTCCACTGCCTCAGTTACAGTCTGGGACTCAGCCTGGGAGTGAGGCACAGGGGAGCTTACTGCTAGGCTGCAGGGCCAGACACAGAAGGTGGCAGAGAGAGAGAGACTGTCCATGATTAAACCTAACCCACAGCTGGTCAGGCAGAGGGGAAGTGCAGGAGGCTCATCCAAGAGCCTGCGCCTATAAAGCCAGGGCAACATCATGGAAGATCAAGAGGGCTTGAGGAAGAGGGTGGATGGAAAGCCTCCACGATCCCCAAGCCTTGGGAGACAATGTGTCATTATGAAAATGGGCTCAGGCTGGGGCATGGTGGCTCACACCTATAATCTCAGCACTTTGGGAGGCTGAGACAGGTGCATCATGAGGTCAGGAGTTCGAGACTAACCTGGCCAACATGGTGAAATCCCGTCTCTACTAAAAAATCCAAAAATCAGCAGGATATGGTGGCAGGTGCCTGTAATCCCAGCTACTAGGGAGAGTGAGGCAGGAGAATCACTTGAACCGGGGAGGTGGAGGTTGCAGTGAGCCGAGATCGCGCCATTGCACTCCAGCTTGGGCACCAAGAGCGGAACTCCGTCTCAAAAAAAGAAAAGATATTGGGCTCAAATAGAATCTTTTGGTTCCTTCTCCTCCACCCAGCCATCACGTAAAATAAACTCACACCCCAACTTCAGGGCAGCAGGTAGGTTTGTCTAAGCATGGTAAAAGTTTAGGGCATTGGAGAGAAAGATTTAGTGTTAGCTTCCTTCACCACCTCCTGGCCAGTCCCCAAAGTGGTAGAAGTCAATTTCTCAAAGAACAGAGGGCAAAGAATGCCTCCATGATTTCTAGAGCCCTGAGAGCTGTTTTAAGGTTTTCAATAAATGACAAAGGCAGTTGGGAGATTTGAGTTTCTGTTTCTGGGGCCAGGAGTTTAAGCCAGCAGACTTGGCCCAGAGCAGCGGTTGCTCTTCTGAACTCCTGTTCTCCCGCTTTGCTGTGCCTGTAGCCTCCCTCTTTCCCAAGACCTCGCTCCCTAGTCGGAGAGGGAGAGTTTTGGTGGCTGCATGGAGGGATTTGCTACAGTTTTTGCTCCGGTGGAGTGGCTTTGGCAGGTGGCCCTTCATCATGGGCACAGCCTCGCAACCCCTCTGGAAGGACATCTGCTGCTGAATTTTACCATTGCCCGGGCATATGGCCTCAGGCCTCCCTCCTGAATATGGTGGAAGCACAGAAGACCTCTTGGAATCATTAAAACTTTTAGAGCAGGGTAATGACAGAAAAAACGAGAAGTGTTTCAAGAAAATTAATTTCATCCAAGGTGCAATATGGATTCAAGAAGGGAGTTGTTTCAGATGCTGTTGCCATCAGGGTTAGATAGCAATGAAGCATCAGAGCACCGACAGTAATGGATAGAGCGCTGGATAATGAAGGGGGAAATCAACAGGGCTCAGTAATGAGTTGGCTGTGGGAAACGAAAGAAGAGTCAAAGATTCTGATGAGGTTTTGAGGCTCATTATGATGACAAAATGTAAGGAATTCAGATTTTGCTAGATGTAGTGTGTGATGATAATGGACTCTGATACAGATTTCAAGTGGTGGTGTTATCATGCTGACTGAAGCAGTGTTATCTTTGGGCTCACGTAAGACTTGAACTATTTTTGGAATGTGTAATACCTTTATTTTAAGAGTGTGTGGTACAATCTGTTGAAAACCTGTGAAAACATTTACTCCAAATTAATAGTATTTTTTTTTTTTTGGTGGAGAGAGGGTAGGAGTGAATAATTCAAAATGAGTTTATTTTGAAAATACACTTGCAATAAATATGTGATCACTTTTGAGCTTCTTTGCAGAAGTTTGTTAGACACTGCGCACACCCCTGCGCACACCCCTGCACCTTCCAGATGCTATTTTTCAAGTCTGGTTATCTCAGTTGCTGCCTGCCACAGTGTGTTCTGCTCAGTGCCTCAGCATGGTCAACACATTGTCGTCTTTCATTCACACATTTACTTTCCTGGCCATTATTTTTATAAGGAACACATTGTATGGCCCTTGCAGATTCCCGATAGCCTTCTTTTCTGATGCTTATGCAGAATTCAAGTGTTAAATTTGTTTTAATGAAAAATAATGAAATGCAAATTTAAAAAAATGAATCTCTGTGTTCGATGAAAATTACAGCTTTACTCTTTCTATATACAAATATATATGTTTGCCTATCGAGATTGCATGTGGAGATTTCTCTAAAAAGTAACTCCCTGTAAGACACTCATGAAAACTGAGTCTGTGGTGTTCTCCATTTCCCAGCAGGCTTTGTGACTTTTCAGGTGCAGCAGCTGTGGATCAGCTGATGCATGATCCCAGAGGATTCGCAGTCTACTTTATGCTTTTAGCTTTTCTGAATTTAAAATAACCCATCTTACGGTACAATACAGTTTGAGAATAATTCGCTAATACTCATTGGATAATTTCATTCCTCCTTCAGCATCTGGCTCTGAAAGCCCACACTGACCATGGCTTAAAACAAAACAATCGTAAATTCTTCCAACCTGTGTCTGCCCACGCCCTCTTCCAATCCATATACAGTTCACAACTGCTCCTTTGTGACTATTGCTCTCCTAACTAAAATAGTTCACGTTAGTAAAATGCTTCTTTACATTTAATTATTAAATAATAGAATCTGGGAACCTCAGCTGTTTGCATGACCACTTCTAGAAGCCTGGGTCTTGGCATGAGCTTCTCTCTGTCTTCAGGCCCATCTCTCCCGTGTGCATCTGAGATGCCCCTCTCCCAGCACGCTGGCCCCAGGGCCTTGGAGCCTGGCTCTTGATTCACCATGAACGGATTTCCTCAGGGCCCCCCAGGTGCAGTGGAGCGTTGCTATGACTGATTTACACCCAGTCTTTCTCCTCATGGCTGCTCCCCTGGGCCCCCCCAAATCACCGTGCTACATCTGGCAACCTAACTCATTCTCGAGCTCCAGTTTCCCTCATTGTGCCCTTGGCCCATCGTTTTCCAGTAGACAGCTCCATGAACAGTTTTATTTATTTGCGTATTTGTTTGCAAATTCTTCTTCTCACCTTTGACTGCCATCTTCCCTTTGTGGAAATTTTCATCTTGGAAGCTTGGGGAGCATCCGTGGAGTAGATGTGGATGCTCCCAACTCACATCCGGTGAGGAGGCTGCCTTTGCACACGCACGCAAAGTTAACGGGCATTCGGCAGAATATAAAAAAGTTAAGCCGGCGGACAATTAATAGAGTGAGAAGTCGTGCTTTACATCTGGAATATGGACTGCCTCTCACCCACCATTGGGTACTTCATTCTTCTGTGAGGCTGGCCAGAAGACATGAAAGCAACTCAGTGATTTACATGATCCACTGAAAGAAGAAATCTGTAAAATTAAAAAAAAATAAATAAAAATAAAAGAAATCGGCTAAACTAACAGATGTAATAAGATGATTGCTTGAGTTTTTCAGGTTTAAAAAGTCTCTGGTAAGTGTTAAAAATGTTGCCCAGGAACACAGAATAGAATTTCCCAGCTGGTGGGATAATTACCTCCCTCCTCAAAGCAGGTTTCCTGGCCCCTCATGCCCAGGCTACTGAGGACCAGCCCTGCTCCATTGTCAGATTTGTTTTCCTGTTTTGGGAATGATTGCTTTCCACACAGAGCCGCAGGACTGCTCCAGCTTTTAAAATGGTAAGTGCCGTTGCCACCTGGATCTCCCACTTAGAAGCGTCTCAAGGACTCTTATGGCCCAGGGCCTGCTGATGGATTCAAGAGAATGTCTGCCTCTCTGAGCCTTGGATTTCTGACACTGGAGAGGGATTCCTTGATGAATGCCTTTGCCCTACCCACTTTCTTAACCCCTGTGATTTGTTGAGAATCTGCCAGTTTTCTTTATGGAGGTGTCAATTCCTCATCCGTGTCATGGACGTGGAGTCCTTCATTCAATAAATATTTACTGAGAACCTGTCGTGTTGTGTGCCTGATCAATGTCAGTTACTTATGCTCAAAAAATAAAGAGGTTTCTATTCTTTTCTCCCTACCCTAGAAGTCAGTTTCAGAGTTTTTGGCCCTTCCCAATAACTCAATTTCAGATTATTTGTTCAAGGAGTAAAAAATCAGCAGAAGTTACTGAGCATTCATCTAGGGGACTTCATTCTGGAAAGGGAATTTGGCATATCTGCCTAAATTCTCTAGACTTTAAAATTCCCAGGCTCTCTTTCTCTCTCTTTTTAATTCGTAAAATTCCTCTCTACTATTATTATCTCTAAGTCCCTGCATGTTTTCTAATGTTACTCACTCAACATAAGCATGAGACTCTCGGAAATTTGTTTGCTAAATCATCTGGCAAATGGTCTTGTTGATGTCTGCTGAGCTGCTCAGAGCCTACAGTTGTTAAGTACTTATTACAGGAACCCAGCAGGGCAAATTAAGAAAGCTACATGTTTGCTTGTTATTTTAGGACTATTATGCTATACGTCCGAGGGGGGCTACATATTGGACCTTCTGACCTGAAAGGACTCGCTGTTCTTTAGTCAGAGGTTGCTGCGTGGAATCTGAATCTTTGACCTGGCAACAATAAAAGTGATTATCTTCAAGGGGAATAATGCCGTCTTGTTGCTTTTCATAGTTCAGCCTGCTGGAAAATGTAAAACACTTATTTAGGCAGCTCTAGGTTCACTTGGTATGTCATATTTTATAACTAAGCTGGGAGCTTTTTCTACTTACAAATTAAGTTACTCATTTTTAAACTCAAGTGCTTTATCTAAACGGGACTCCAAAGCTTAAGCTCTCAGCACAGGGAGAGCATGCCTTCCAACCCATGCAAAAAGATTTGTGGTGGGGCAGAGCTGTTATTAAAATTATCGCTGATGCTCCTGCTTTTTTGGGAGAGTACATATTACAAACTGAAGCTGCCAGCTAAGTAACTTACACATTACTTTGGGTGTATTTTAAAATAACTATACAGTTCCTTTAGTCTTTCTAAGAACTACTTATAAAGCAAATGTTAGGTGTCTGAAAAATTCTTAACATATAAAAGCATGGGAAAAATATGATCAGAAGTATTTTAAGTGCATCAACTTTAGAACTTCTAAAAATGCCAGTTTTCTGGAAAACAGGAATTTATTATTGTCATCACTTCAGCATTTCATCTTTTGTAATGTATTGTGTTCGACCCAAAGCTCTGCCTTTGGTACCTTCTTTTGGCATCACAGCTGTGCTTAAAATACCTTTCCAGTAGTTTAAGTTATCTCAAATGGTCATCTAGTTAAAAACGCTGCTGCTGCTGCTGTGATGTACAAGAGAGTATCTTTGAAGTAGTGTATTTCCTCAAAAGTTTTGTCAGTTTAATAAGCCTTAAAAATATCAGTGTTGCAAGAGTTGGCCTTTCCCTTTCTGTTGTAGATATTTTTTAATAATGCAAGCTGCTTAAGCACAGAGTTAATGTCCAACATGCCTTTTTCTAGCAATAGAATTTGTATTTTATAAATGCTTTATGATGTTAAATATTTGTGAGAAGTAAAAGAACTTGACTTTTCAAAATAATAAAAAGCACTGGGTAATCACCCCGTTAAGAAGTCCGATGCCAGATTTGAATGTACCTTAACACACCATTTTCTTATGAATGTGCTCGTGACTCACTTCCTGTGAATCTGCCTGTGTTTCTCTCATCTCAGGAGCAGCAGTTAGTTCTCATGAAGGCTCTAGGACAGAAGTCAGCAAACTGTTTCTCTAAACGGACAGATAGTATTTTAGGCTTTGCAGGCCAGGAGTACAAATTAATGATAGTGTGAAAGTATTCCACACATTCTGTTGACAAAATTTTAATGTAATAATAATAGAATACACTTTTTAAATGTAATACAGGTCTACTAATGAGAAGAATGGATTCTTACGGGGGAGAGTTGACATGTTGCCTAATTAGAGTTCAAAGTTAGTGTTTCCTGTCATCAGAAACCATTCTGAGCTCAAAAGTCACCGTAAAAGTTGGCAGCAGGCTGGATTTGGCCCATGGGATCATAGCATGTCCTTGTAGAAGGGGGCTTTGCTCAAAATGTGTTCTTAGGAGCAGCTGATCACATGTCACTGAGGTGGCCTCTTAGACCTGCAGATCCCAGACCTTTCCAGAGGTTCTCAGTCTCATGGGAGCAAATCGATCCTTCCGTTTGTTCCAACATTGGTTTAGTGGTCACAGTATGCTTCCTGTCTTTTGGAAATCCAGCTCTCACTTTCCATGGCCTCCTTTGATTCAGCCTTCACATGGGCTCAGCTGCCCCTCTTTTTTCTTTTTTTCAAGACAGAGTTTCACTCCTGTTGCCCGAAACTCTGGAGTGCAATGGCGCGATCTCAGCTCACTGCAACCTCGGCCTCCCGAGTTCAAGCGATTTTCCTGCCTCAGCTTCCCAAGTAGCTGATATTCACGCGCCACCGTGCTCGGCTCATTTTTGTGTTTGTAGTCGAGGCGGGGTTTCACCATGTTGGCCAGGCTGTTCTCAAACTCCTGACGTCGTGATCCCTCCACCTTGACCTCCCAAAGTGTTGGGATTACAGGCATGAGCCACCCAGTCAGGCCCAGCTGTCCCTCTTTTTAAAAAGTAATTATTGTTTTGGCCGGGCACGGTGGCTCACGCCTATAATCCCAGCACTTTGGGAGGCCGAGGCGGGTGGATCACGAGGTCGAGAGATCGAGACCATCCTGGTCAACGTGGTGAAACCCCGTCTCTACTAAAAACACAAAAAAATTAGCTGGGCATGGTGGCGCGTGCCTGTAATCCCAGCTACTCGGGAGGCTGAGGCAGGAGAATTGCCTGAACCCAGGAGGCGGAGGTTGCGGTGAGCCGAGATCGCGCCATTGCACTCCAGCCTGGGTAACAAGAGCGAAACTCCGTCTCAAAAAAAAAAAAAAAAAAAGTAATTATTGTTTTGACACTGCTGTGCTCTACCTCCCATCCCATCAAGGCAGATGCTTCCCTGGCATCCTGTGTGCATGTGGCCTCACTCTGCATGCTGGTCCAGTAGAGCTGTCCCCACCACCCGACCAAAGCTACCCTCAAAGGCTGCCAAGACTCCTATTTGTAGACCAGTCTTTGTTGTCCTAAACCTCTGCTTGTCCTTTGACACTGCTGGCAGCCCCCTCAGCCCCAGAATATCTCCCCTTTGCCAATACCTCTCAAGGTATAGCGGAGTAAAGTCCCTGAAAGACATGTTACCTGTGACCTGGGAGAATTCTTCAGGCGCAGTTAGTCATTTTGTAAATGCGTCTGTTACCATTTGATGGGGTTATTGACTGGGCTTGGGAGTACAGTAGGTGAAAAGGACCTTGCGTGAACTAAGAGTCTAGGGACTTGAGAGGTAGATGGAATCTGAAGGTGCACGAACATACCAGCCTGTGGGGGTACTGATGGGTATTCAATTCTCAAAAGAATGTGAGATCTGGCCGCACGCAGTGGCTCAAGCCTGTAATCCCAGCACTTTGGGAGGTCGAGGCGGGTGGATCACAAGTTCAAGAGATCGAGACCATCCTGGTCAACATGGTGAAACCCCGTCTCTACTTAAAAAAAAAAAAAAAAAAAAAAAATTAGCTGGGCATGGTGGCGCGTGCCTATAATCCCAGCTACTCAGGAGGCCGAGGCAGGAGAATTGCCTGAACCCAGGAGGCAGGGGTTGCGGTGAGCCGAGATCGCGCCATTGCACTCCAGCCTGGGTAACAAGAACGAAACTCCGTCTCAAAAAAAAAAGAATGTGAGATCTAAGACTGGCTCTCTCTCTCAGATGATGAGACCTGGGTGACGTCACCTGCAGGGGCAGTGGGATAGAATTAATTCATGTCTCAGTCCACTCCTCTACACCCAGGCTGTGCCAGAGACATGGAGTGTGAGATGTCTCAGCAGCTGTGGTCCCCACAGCATCCCCAACCTCCTGCCTTCCCCAGCCTCTCTGCGCTTCATCCTCTGCCATGAATCCTGTTCCATCCAGGTTTTTCTTGTCCTCTCCCTCCTGCCAAATGATGAGGGCTAGCAACACTGTATGCCACACCCCACTTTTCTCTCCAGATCCCCCTGCTCTCATGCTCTTGGGTGGATGGACAGTCACACGGACACCTTCAGCTCTGACCTCTCCTCTTCAGAAATGTCTCTTTTACGCTGGTCTCAGATGCTGCAGATTTCACTTCACTTGGATTCCAAGCATTTTTCTTTAATTCAGCACATCAGCATTGAAAAACAAAGTTTGTTCAAAATATGCTGCTTTTCTCCCCTAACCCATTTAACTCACTGGCCTTCCTGTTACTATCTCCTCTCAAAGCCTGGAAGCCTTTACTTATTATGCTTCTCTTACTTTATGTCCAGGATCTCAGTCCTTCAAATATTTTACTTGATTATTTTGATCTAATTATATTGATCATTTTATATTTATTATATTTTGTGATATTATAATCATGTCTCTTGGGGTTCATCTGATTTCTAAGACGTCAGGAATTTGTGCCTGATTTTTTAGAACTGTTGCTGCCTCCATTTTCTCCCTCTCCAATTTTATTTTATTTTTTGTATCATTGTCGTATTAATGTTCTCAAAACTTCATGTTCATCCAGCTATGGTACCTACTGAGACTCCCTGTTCCCTGACCAGCAGTAGGGCCTAAACCACAATGTCTTTTTCTACTGAGCTTCAAAATGCACTCTACTCTGCCAAGCAGGTGTTCCCGCTCTTCCACACCCCCTGCTCCACACCTAAGCCCCAGGCTCTTCCCTCCATCTAGGTATCCTCCCTCCATAGGCTGGTATGTATCGCAGAAGATGCCTTTCCCATGGACGAAGGTCACTTGTTTACCTCTGCATGACCACAGGAACACCATCACACACGGTGTGTCCTCCCAGCCCCTTCTTGTAGTTGAACTTCCCTCCTACGGGGTGATACGTGGACAGGAAAAACCGAGGCCAACACGGGCCCTCTGCCCTTGTCATTGTCCCTCATTATCTCCTGAGTTTTAACCACATACCCAGAAGGGATGTCACCAAAACAGGGACGAGGCACAGCAGCCATACTCCCCTTAAGGTTAGCTTCTTTCCCTGGAATGAGGGAAAAATCAGGATTCTTCTTAAGAGTTAAGATAGTATTTAGGGCCGGGCGCGGTGGCTCACACCTGTAATCCCAGCACTTTGGGAGGCCGAGGCAGGTGGATCATGAGGTCAAGAGATCGAGACCATCCTGGTCAACATCGTGAAACCCCATCTCTACTAAAAATACAAAAAATTAGCTGGGCATGGTGGCACGTGCCTGTAATCCCAGCTACTCAGGAGGCTGAGGCAGGAGAATTGCCTGAACCCAGGAGGCGGAGGTTGTGGTGAGCCGAGATCGCGCCATTGCACTCCAGCCGGGGTTACAAGAGCGAAACTCTGTCTCAAAAAAAAAAAAGAGTTAAGATAGTATTCTTAAAGCCCATTCAACCCATGAGTGAGAGACGTGGCTCTTGTTTACAAGAAGGATAAATGTGTTACGTGCATTGTTTTTTATACTTTTGTCTTTTTTTCTAGTAGAAATAAAAAATGATGTTTTTTGGGGAACACTAATAAGTTAGATTCAGATGAGCTTCTATGATTAATTATGCCATAATTAAATATTAACCACTATAGTATGTCTTCTATTTATGCAGTGGCTCACTTTTCTATTTGAAAATTGCTTAATAATATACAGAAATGTGTCTCAAAAAATAGGCTATGATCTGAGACTGAATTTGAAAAGAAACTTGATGTGTATATGAAAATATACTCCCAGTGTTAATCACTTAAGACTTGATAGGCATTCAGAAATCAAATCTATCACCCCCTATAAAAAATCGTTATCAATTCAGCTTATTAATTTTTCAAAAGCTCTAGAATCCTTACATCAAGAAAGCAGACTAAAATTGATTGTTAGGCTGAAAACATTGAACTCTCTCATGTTGAGGCAAAAGTGATATATACTATGGAACTGTTTTCTGACTTACCAAACAAAATTTATTTTATGTTAAATGTATTTGATTGTTTTTGTCTTTAATTATTTGAAAATGGATCTTTTACTTACATTGTGACTTTGTAAAGAGTCCTTCATCCCTGCAGGGTCTCAATTTATTCATCTGTAAAAAGGAGATAGAACACTTAACTGAAATGTTTTTCACTAGGATTAATAAGTTTTTACATGGAAAGCATGTAGCCTACAGCCTGGCACATGTGAAATACAGCAAATGGCAACTCCACTGTAATATATATCTATTAAACCAAGTAAAATGTACAATTAGCAAAAGTCCATCCATGTTTTTTTTCTTGAGATGGAGTCTCGCTCTGTCACCCAGGCTGGAGTGCAGTGGTACAATACTGGCTCACTGCAACCTCCGCCTCCCAGGTTCAATCAGTTCTCCTGCCTCAGCCTCTTGAGTAGCTGGGACTACAGATGCATGCCACCATGCCCTGCTAATTTTTGTATTTTTAGTGGAAACGGGGTTTCACCATATTGGCCAGGCTGGTCTCGAATTCCTGACCTCATGATCCACCCACCTAAGCCTCCCAAAGTGTTCGGATTACAGGTGTGAGCCACCGTGCCTGGCCCCAATCCATATTTTTTAATTAATCTGAATAAATGGAATTTTAAAAAAATTCTTGTCATGGTTTTAGATAGGAAAAGGGAAGAGAAAAGGCAAAGGGATTTCCTTATGTCTTTCATACAGTTTATAAAAGGTCTGTACATTTTTCAAGGGAAACCAAGACTAATACTGGCTCCCTGGTATCATGCTGTGATGTGCTGCTTTGCAGTTAAAGTCCAGCCTTGACCACCACATGGCTCCCATGCTGTTTGCAGAGATAGAAATCAGATACCCATCGCATCAGGCAGAGAGTGGAACAAACAACTTGAAGGAGAGTGCTGCAGCTGCAAATATTGCACCAACAGCCAAGAACGCGCCTGGAGTCTCTGCAGGCGCCCGTTGGCCACCTCTGCTGGAGTCTCTCTTGTACTCAGGGCTCTGACTAATAATAAAAGGTCAGCAATTGGAGGCTCTCTTTATCTCAACTACTTAAAAAAAAAAAAAAAAAAAAAAAAAACTTATGTCAAGTGAGCACTTTACATGTTGTTCACCCACTTAGCCAGTGCTTCCTTTGAAGCTGGAATAGATTGCTTACATAAAATGCCCAGAACTGCTTCCACAAAGTCTTCTCATGCTGCTTGCCTCCTAAAGCTGCGGCTTCCTAATCCTTTGATCCTGATACCACTGAACTCTTTGAGAGTGGAACAGAAAGGACAGAGTTGAGATTTTAGTGTGGCAAGTGGGAGAAAATCGATTTTGATTTCCCAAAGATAGAACTAGTGGTGCAAAAGATTGCTGGTCACAAATGGGTGTTCTCTGTCGTTGTCTTGGGTGACTAAAAATGCCAAGGAGGTGCAATGCAGGGCAGACAATAGCAGGCAATTTCTTTTTTCGTTACTCAAAAAATAAGCTCAGTCTGATGTAGGGACCACATGATGAACATCTACGCCCTGACCATTCCACCGTCCCTTGTATTTTTGCTTGATGTTACAGATTTTAAGCACTCTCGCATTCCACCGGAGGATTTACACATTGATTAGCAGTTAAAAGCATTTGTCTGTAAGTTTAGTTGGATGACTATTTGGTACTTCAGGAAAACCAGATCTTCCCTATAATTGGCAGTCCTATTGTAAGTGGATATTCTGTTAAGCTTCTAAAGAACTTCTTAGAACTTAAGTAATTGAATAAAGCAGAATGCATTTAGTCTTATAGTTGCACCATATTTGAAATATCACGCAACCTATGAGTCAGTTCAAATCTTCTATGTAAGTGAAAAAACATGGGATAAAAAGCAATATTGAAAAGAAATTATGTGAATTACCATGCCACCCACTAATACATTGCATAGTGATTTAGTCATCCTTTTTCATAATTATACTGTTAAAGATTTGGTTACAACTATTTTTAGCCTCAGAATAAAACCATCATAGCCCAAAAGGTGTAAAGAAATTAAGATAGCCTTTCCATAATTCATAACAAATGTGGTTGTTTCAAATGTGCTTAATTATTATCTCGATTCAATTCAATGCAGTGGTGATTCATTGCCTTTTGAGAGTCGCTCGTGAATGTCTCATTAGGAAGAGCTACTAAACGATACAGTGTGATCCATATGAAGGCATATTTAATGTCATCTCAGTCATGGAAACACTGCTTCTTAGCTCTATTTGCGTGCCAGAAATTCTGAACAACAAACAACCCCCACTACGATAATAGAATTTAAAAACTAGCCCACATATTTCGGCTATTGTCTAGAGATAGGAAATGCAGCTTTTCTTAAATGAGAGAAGTATGTGCAGTTTAGCTCACTAGGGTTTAAATCTACATGAAATTTGGATGTATTAGGGAAGCATAATATATCACTTGTAGGAAATAAGATATAATTCTAGTTTTCACTCCCCCTCATGTTTCTTAAATATGTAGCTTACCTTGTGATCTTCAAGAAAGTGAAATAAATGTAGCTGTAACATAAGCTGCAGATTTTGTTCACCGTACCTCTGATCTATAGTTTAGCTATATCCTTGGAAATCTTGAGATGTTGGATGGACATCAGAGCTTAAGACATAAAAACTTCTTTTCCATTCTTTATCAGAAATATATATTTACTACTATGTTTGTGGATTTTCATAATTCACCCTCACTTTTAGGAGCTTACATTCTATTTATTTATATATATATATATATATATATATATATATATATATATATATATATATATATATTATAGGGATGGGGGTCTTGCTATGTTGCTCAGGCTGGTGGTCTCCAGCTCCTGGGCTCAAGTGATCCTCCTCCCTCAGCCTCCCCAGGCGCTAGGATTACAGGTGTGAGCCACTGCACCCAGACTATTACATTTATTTTTAACAACACACTTCATGAAGTCTGGGTAATTCTTTCCAAATGTCTCTTTATCAACACATTTATAAGAGTTAGGGGAAAAAAAGATGTAAATAAAGCACTTCAGTTTTGAAAGCGATTCTGTTGTTAACATAATAGTGCTTATGACTAAGGGGCATTTTTTTTTTTTTTTTTTTTTTTTTACAAATTAAATGCATTCTGTAGTGTTAGAGTAGATGAGGGTCAGAGACATTATCAGTACGTGAGAATGCATTGTAGATTTTCCTAATTTATTCACGTACATTAATTTTCTATTCTAACACCCTTTAACAAAATCGTGGCACACAAATGAAATTCCAGTTAGAGATAAGAAAGGTGCCTGCAAGACCCTAATCATTTATCGTGATTACAGGCGTGAAACTCAACAGCGAAAGAACACATCAGAAACTTTTGAAGAAATGGCTCTGAACTAGAGTGCAAATGAAGTGCTGAGAGCCAGCACTGTCACTGGTGCAGCAGGGTTGTAAATGGTATTTTCAAGAGCTTTAAAAGTGGGCAAGGACAAGCAGTTAGTCTGGTTGACTCCTTAGAACAAATGTCATTAAAGGAAAAGTGTTGTGCAAGTGACTGATTCAATCTTTATTAATGAAAAAAGAAAAGATGACGCCTCCAGAATGAGACAGTTAGAGCTGAATTGTGGCGAGCTCTATCTTCACTGACTAAATTACCACTTCACTCGACCAGTTTTTTTAAAAACATGCAGTAGAGGTCAGATGGAGGTGTTTTGTTGAGTTCACCATGTGGTAGTGTTTTGCTTTAAAAGGGTTCTGTTTTCAACTACATGATTTAAAAAAAAAAAAAAATTTACCCAGCTTCCCAGAGCCAATCAAAATGTACTGAAAAAAATCCTCATATGTTCATTTCATTGTACAAACAGCTACGGAGTAGCAAATTTGAAACAGTTATCTGTGGACTGTTGGATAGCAGTTGGGGGTCACAGAAACCTGTGGATTCTTTAAGGCCTAAGGCGCAAATGTGGCAACAGCCTTTTCCTTAAATTCCTGGAGAAATTGTTCACATACAGGTCTTTTTATTCAATACCTGGCACATGTCAACAGAATGGTCTCTGACTGCACAGGACATTATTTCATTTATTTTCTCTTCTAACTTGCAATCAGGTCTCAAATTCCACTGATGTCTAGATACCTCTCTAAGTTTAGGGCTGTACTGTTTTCAGGACTCTCCTATGAAAATTCGCCTTTGGAAGTGATAAAACATTAGGAAATGAAAACCTAATTGTGAATGACAGAAGAGCCAGAGCTGGAGAAAACAATGCCACCCCATTCCCCCACAAGTGATCACAGAGTTCATGGAGAATTTTGTATTATGTGCTGAAAATCCTGTCTTGAAAATATTTGTTTCCTGGTTGATTTTTCCAAAGGCCACTGAATAATCCACACATAATCATTAGACACCAGGGGCACTCTGGCTGTCTATCTGTCCTTGTATTTACCAGTCAGAAATGATTGCCAGTATGCTGGCCTCAGAATGTGTGGTTTCCAGCTAGGTCAGACTATACCCACAAAGGAGATGGAAATATTCCTGATGCCGGATCTCCTGGTGGTTTTCTTACAGGTTCAAATTACTGCACATGTGTACAAAATACCTAGAGGTTATAGGGTGAATGCACAGTTGCCCTCAAGGTAGTGTAGCCTAATTTCGGCTTGTTCAGTTGCCACATGGTCTTGCCTACACAGGTCAACTGTAAGTCTGGCTGTATGAAATGAAAAGAAGGACTCAGTGCGTGTGGTTTGGCCCTGAGGAGCATCCTCTGATCTCATGGCTTGTGAAAAGTTGGCTTGATAGCCTGGCGCAGTGGCTCACTGTGCCATGAGATGGTCTGTCGTCCCAGGATTTTGGGAGGCTAAGCTGGGTGGATTGTCTAAGGTCAGGAGTTTGAGATCAGCCTGGCCAACAGGGTGAAACCCGGTCTCTACTAAAAATACAAAAATTTACTTTGGGAGACCGAGGCAGGTGGATCACCTGAGGTCAGGAGTTCAAAACCATCCAGGCCATGTTGAAACCCCATCTCTACTAAAAATACAAAAATTAGCCAGGCATGTTGGCAGGTGCCTGTAATCCCAGCTACTCGGGAGGCTGAAGCAAGAGAATTGCTGGAATCCAGGAGGCAGAGGTTGCGGTGGGCCAAGATTGTGCCATTGCATTTCAGCCCGGGAGACAACAGTGAGACTTGTCTCAAAAAAAAAAAAAAAAAAAAAAAATTGTTGGGCATGGTGGCGGGAGGCTGTAATTCCAACTACTTAGGAGACTAAGGCTGGAGAATCACTTGAACCTGGGAGACAGAGGTTGCAGTGAGCCTAGATCAGGCCACTGCACTCCAGCCTGGGCAATAAAGTGAGACTCCATCTCACAAAAAAAAAAAAAAAAAAAAAAGAAAAGGAAAGTCGACAAAGGAGCAGGGCCTGGTCCCAGCTCTCCTACCTTACACTCTTCAGGGCTCTGACAGCTAGATCTCCTCCTTACCCTTCTCTTCATCCTGCAGTCTCTTCTGTGGTCACACAGCGTGCTGTGATTCCAGCGTCCAAACGTGGGAGCCCTGCTCTGAGCCCGAGACCTCATAGATTGATTCAGGAAACTACACAGAGAGTGTTCACTGTCCTTGTTAGCCACAGAGCAATTAACAAGTAGAAATATTTTCTTACAGGTGGCAAATTTAGGTAAAAATTGTAGTCTTTGTGATTAGAGTACGTGGTATTTTATAATTACCTAAGAGCTAGCAGATGTACAGTGTACGTTTATGTGTTTTCCCCTTTTTCAGTTCCCCGTTAATAACTGGTAATGAATCCTGTGTGATATAAAATAATAATCAATAGCTCTGTGAAGGCCATCATAGAAAGAATATTTTTCTTCTTGAGAGATTATTGTAAGTGTTATTTAGAAGAAGTCTTAAGCCCCCTGATAAGAGACTAAGAAAGACCTCTCTTTGCTGATTAGGAAAATCGTGTTAGTGGATTTTATCCACCAGAACGATAGTGATTCACAGAGTGCTTTAGCCTTTCTATCTGCATAGCTTTGAGCAGAGTTTTGTTTTACCCCTTCACTTAATCAAAAATAATGAAGATTTATGTATGTCAAGTTACTTAAAATTCTCGATGAAAAGCATGATTGTTCTGTGTGTGTGCTTAAGTACCTTAGCTCAAATCCAGTTACACTGCTGCAGAAAAATGTTAACATTTTGAAACAGTTCTTGATTTCATTTGTGCTGATTTTATCAAAATAAGAAAGAGGGAAAAGACACTGTGCCTTTGTTACTTGTGGTAAACAAGCGATTTGCTCTTTAGGGCCCCCTGCTCCCCACATAAAAGTTATCCATTTTAAGCCCAGAGAATCAGGTGAATAATATTAGAATATTTGATCTTTTTAAGGGTTTCCCATGACATTTACTTTGTAAAGACCAGAAACTTTATTGAAATTGAGCCTTGGGAGAGTGGCTTTAGCACTGTGTTGCTGTCCCAAAATGAAGAGATAATCTAGAAATTGATATAAAGTGGCCACTGCCCAAAATCTGGTGGTGGGCCACATGGGAGAACATTTTAGAATAAAAATACCAGAGCTGAAATCATGGTGATGCTGGCAGCCTAACACTTGAAACTATATTAGTTTCCATCCTTTAAATGTAGTCTTACATAATTAACTAATACATGTACAGCTGCCTTTCAGTATATATACCATCTATTTTTAGAGATCACGTTCTTGTATATAAGTTTTCAATTCAGGCATTTGCTAATATTTGAATGTTTACATTAATTAGAGGAAGAAATCAAGAAATATTTTTCAATCTGAAATTTTAAATCCTTTAAAAACATCTTGGCATTTGATGTCATACAGACTCAATCTACAAGTAAGACATTTTCAGCGTATCATCATTCTTCAGTACATATTGTATGCAAATGTCATCCTCTCTTTGAAAATACCTTTTGCATTTTAAGCAAGATCCTATTTTGACAGTTCTTTATGCTTTTTGGGGAGAGTTCTTGTGGAGAGTTTGAAAAAAAGCATCTTGAGTTTTTGCCTTGGCATATTCATCTCAATTTGATCATTTCTGTTCTGTCACAGTTAACCCCTCAATCAAAACACCTGGAAGTCCTTGTTAACGTTCAAAGCTTCCATCAACCCCCATCAGCGATTCCAAGCAGGAGGTTTACACATGTTAAACCACCAGAATGTGAGTTGTTCTTCAGGATTGCCCGGGGGAGTTTTCTCCTGCATTTTTGCCAATTGAATTATGATGTGAGATGGCATGAATATTGATCAAATTTCTAAACTGAATTTCCCAATTTTTAGACTGTGGTGTAAACCAACCCACAGGTTGTCATAACCAATTTAGTATGTTTTTAACGATAGTCAGTGAAGCGTGGAGGTCTTCAAAACTCATTGAAATGTAGAAAATTATCTGCACGTTTGCTATCAACGAATCTCCCTTAACTCCTTCCTCCTCACGTTCCAAACCAGCAGCAAAATTCAAATCCAAGCAAACTGGTCAGTGATTCTATGTGTGTGTTTGCATGTGGCAGTGTGTGTTTTGCTTGTTGGTTGGTTCTTCCTTTTTCCAGTCTGATATGTTTGAAAATACAGGAGGAAATATGTTAATACACATCATGAACACGGAGTCCAGAAGAATAGTCTTGTGCCTTGGTTCGTAGTGTATGATTACAGAGTGGTTTTCTTTCCTCTAAAAGGAAAGCAAGAAACCATACATCATCATGAGCCAGTTTTCCCTTTCAGGGCCAGGTTATATATTTGACCTTTATTCGGAACTTCTTTCTGTGTTTTCCATTTTTCTATCTAACTTTTAATGATTTATTGTTTTTTGTTAATACATTTTAATTTATGGTGGGATGGGAGGAGGGCCTTCTGCAATTCTCTGTCTGCTCTGGAGAAAGTTAGTGAAATGAAACATGAATTTGAGTTTGCTGCGAGCCACAGTTAAGAGGCCTTTTCTTGTCCCTTCCTGTTGTGACACAAGCTCGTCCCTAAGACAGCCTCTGAATCCAGCCATCCTTTGGAGAGAGTCAAGCATTGTTTATCTTCTGGACCTCACCTGACTGCTTTAACAAAAACAGTGTGGTCTTGGTCTTCACAAATAGGAAGCAGGTTTTGACATTCTGAGGACTCTTTCCTTGCATTCAGCATCTGGTCAGTAAGAATGAGAGAAAAAGAAGAAAGAAAAAGCGAGAAGAAACAATGATAGGGGAAAATGAGATGGAAAGAGTATAATACCTTCCTTAACTTTCCTTGTTTTGGTAAAAACAGGTTAACCACCAGTCATATTCCTTCTCTTGCATAAATATGTATCTGTCTACACCTACCTAGTCTGCTGCATATTTTCTTCTCAAAATTGATTTGGGCAAGAAAGACAATGTATACATAAAATCGGTACTGGATTTGTTATACAATGAAAATGTTAGAGATTTTAAAATTATGCACCACTTTAAAAAAATATTTTTTATGGTGGGGTTTTGGCATTTGCTAAAAGTAACAAGAAATATTCGGCCTACGCCAGCATAGAAAACAGCAGTGAAATCAGTTGATAATAATATTAATAAATGTATTTGTTTGATTACATGCTTATACCTTACAGTTTACAACATGTTTTAACACACCTAATGTGACCTCATTTGCTCTTAAAATGAAAAGCCCTTTGAAGAAGCCAGTATCATCTCCTTTCTATAAATGGGAAAACTGAGCCCCAGAGACATTAAGTGCCATGAATAAATCTTCAGAGTTAACTTCTACACCTGGCATTTCTATAAAATTGAGCATGTGTGTTCGGGCATTTGTGTGTATGAATGTAATCATAGAGCACTGCCACAAATGGAGACAGATTGACAAAGAAAGGAATGGAATTGACTGGTAAATTATTAGTACTTCTGTCTACCGCTTGGCAGCTAAGGGATTGCCCTCCATGTGTTAATAAAAGCAGTGGAATGTCCAGCAGATAGTTTCAGTCCAATTAAAGTGATCTGTTGTGACTGTATTTGACCGGAGGCAATGGAAGAAAGATGGTGAAAACGTCCTTCTAAGATTATCCTCTTTCACAATCTAAAACTCGAATTTCTGAAAAATGATTATGGTGTGACTTATTTTATGTACTCCACAATATATATTATCAAGTCATAAATCAAGCTGCTTTCTAAAAGATTTTGAGTATCTTTGGATAAATTCCCTTAATAGTTTAATTGAAAAATGAGGCAATCAGTTCTCAAGATTTTTATTTCTGATAGGCACATGAGGTCCTTTAATTAGTGTATCCGTTCTTATTCTTGCTGAACAGTCTCCAGAATAAGAATAAAAGTGGCAAAATTAGACAACGTATGGAAAAGGAAATCCTGGCTTTGCTAATTTTACCAGGGAGAGTAGCTAGGCCCTATATTTCTGGCTGGAATTCTCAAATGGGAGAAAATTCTTTTCCTGGCATGAATTGTGTAACAGTTGTTTGTGTACCTTGTAGCCTAACCGACTCTATCAAAGGTAATCCTCCCAGTGAAATAATCCTCTGCTTTCAAAGGTGAAAATTGTGTAAATTGAATTTTACAGAAGTCTTTTTAAAATTTCAAAATTATTTTTATTTAAAATGTATATTTAACTTATTTTCGCATTGCAAAATTGGACATAAAAACAAAACACAGTCTGCCCCCAGGTGAGGCACGAAGAGGATTGTTAGGGGAAGTATGCACAGCCCATAATAGGCCCTGTCATGCTGAGCTTATTTATTTCTGCAGTAAGGCAATAGAGCATGCAGGTTGAAAACGTGAGTGTTTCAGTCAGACATCTTTAGTAGTTTTGAGACCACGGCAAGTTATTTGACCCACTGTCCTGGCTTTTTTTCACCTGAAGGTGGTGTTGAAAATACTCATCTGATAGGTTTCTCTTGTGGATTGAATGAAACAAACTCTAAAAAGCATGTAGCCCAATACCTGTTGTAACATGTTTGAGTACTCAATACAGAGCAATGATTATTATTGTTTTGGGTCTTAGGATATAGCTAGCAGTTTCACAATCATCCCTGAGAAGAGATCTTATCAGGATTCCTCACAGGTATGAGGGCTTCTAAACATGGAAAATACAAATGACCTGGAGAAATGAGATGGAACTTTGCCTCTCGATGCTGGGATATTAGATGGAGGCCTGGGACCCTTGGGGATTTTGCTTTCAAACTGGAGTGGCCCTGATGTGTGCACAGTCCAATGGGCAAAACAGAGCCTGGTACCTTCTACCTGAACTTTTCAAAGGTGAATTCTGTGGTACATAGGAAACCGGGAGTGTGGTGTGTGGAATGGTTAGGACCTCCCAGGGCTGGAACCATGGAGAAGTCATTGACCGGGGGGAGCAGACAGCGGGAGGTGAACACAAAATAATCTGAGGCCCAGGGGAGGAGCATTGAGGTTCTGTGAGGGAAAGAGGGACTGCAGATAATGGTGAGATTTCAAAGGGCCAACTAGGGGCGTAGGAGATGTCTCCAAAATCAAGGAAGAGCTGCCTGCAGCCCGAAGGAAAAGGCTTCAAGGATCAGGGAAGAAAGTGGCTTTCTTATCCAAGACAGCCAGGAGTCTGACAAAGGAGTGGGCCGTGCCTGGAGTGAAGGTTAGAACCAGGATCTCACGGGGCTCAGAATTTGATCCAATCTAGCAGCAGTCGCAGCTTTTTAATCCACTTTCGTAGCCCTAAACAGTTCAGCTCAGCAACAGGCACCTTTTAATGGAGACCTTGAAATATCATCCAAGTAAGGCACCGTTGGGAAATGCAGACCAAAGACAATTACCCTGAGTATTTTATAATATAGCTAGAACCTTTCTCAGTGTTCCTTGTTTGTGAGTTCTGTTATTGCATCCATTTCCTTGTTGGACATGATAATCTGTAAATGAAATAGGCCATGTGCATATTTTCAGGCACAGCAGAGACAGAAAAGCTGGATGGGGTGTCCTACTCCTTAGCCAGGCTGAGAGAAAGGAAATTGGAAAAGTAGAGAAAGTGGCAGCCCATGAAAGGAAAGAGAAAAATAGAAGAGGCTGGGTTCCTGGGAGACTGTGCTAAGGAGGGAATGAATGCATGCAGAGCTAGTGCTTGAAGGAGACAGGAGTCCAAGGGCAAGAGATCTATTTATTCCTGATTACCTCAATCTAGGCACCAAAATTGGACAAGAAAGATGACTAATGGAATGTAATGAGTTTCTATTTCAACAATGCCCAAATAGGCTTCTTTAACTTGGTTCATCACGAATAAAGATATTAATTGAGAAAAACTAAAATAACACTAAAATAAACTAGAATCAAGCTGATTATGAGCATATATATATATATATATATATGTAAGTAACTACATTATATAAAATGCAGCTGTGAATTATCAAGATCATCAAGCTGTACTTGGTGTGTCTGAAGGATGGAGTGGCTGAGTCTCCAGCCTTTTCTGTTGAGCAGAGTCTCTCTCCACGTTGGCTCCATGTTGCTTTGCTCTTTAGAGACTGGGTATGGTCCTTATTCATCATAGAACTGCAACAGGGCCTAGGATCTTCCTGCAGTTACTTAATGGCAGTTTAAAGCTGTCTGTCTTAACTCATCCTTTCTGCCATAACTCCTACCGCTGCTCTTCTTTTATCATCCAGCAATCTCTATCTCTTTGAATTTGTAAATCCAGTTACTATCTAAGACAGTTCAAGCGGCAGACACTTCTTTCCATGGAATGAAGGCATAATGGCTTTTTCTTTCAAGTTTCACGCTCTGCGTTTGATAAGCTTGGTTTCTCTCCGGTGACCTCAGAGAGTGGACAAGGGTGTCCTCTTTGCCTGGCTGCTCCATTGGTTTCTCAGAGCTGTTCATCCCCAGTGCGTAAGTGGAGGTCCGCATTGTCCTGGACCCTGGAGCTTTCACCCACAGCCACACAGCCATAGGGTCCCTGTGACTTCATGGGTCCAGTGCCAGGTTATGCAAGGCCTCAAGCCCATCCCTGATTCCACGATTACCTCTTATTGGCCAGTGTCCACCATCAGTGGAATAGCAGCATGGCCATCATTAGCCACATGCCGAGAATTCCATGATCTTTTCTGAACCATAGGCATCAGCGATCTCTCCAGTTTTTACTCTCAGCACAGGGTGCGCAGTGTATGAGTAAGAAACAAACTAGCTACTAAGAAGCCTAGCTTCAGTCTAATTTTTTTCTTCGTGTTGATGTGCAGGGCTTTTTTTTTTTTTTTCTTTTCAACCTTGTCATTTCAAAATATTTCTTTTTTCAATGGCTTCAGGGCAAAGAAGAAAATAGTTATGCATCCAAACCACTCCTGTCCCAGTAGAAAATTCCTTTTCAGCACTAAAATCTCCTTTTTCTTGTTACATTAGCCCTGAGGTTCAGGGCTTTTGAAATTTGCTTTAAAGGAAAGCATGCTAAGGGTAAAGTGAATATCTCAGTATTTCATGAGAATGGGTGGAGCAGCAGAGAGGGGCCCACTGACTTGGAGCAAGTCACTTTACTTTTCAGCACTGCATTTACATTTCTTACCAATAAAATGAAAGTGAGCTTATGCTATTGCATGACCTCCTTTACATTTAGAGTGTTTTTTTTTTTAAGTCAAATATACAGAGATCAAGAATAAAATAGTGGTTACCAGGAGAAGGTTGTGTCAGGAGGGGGAAATGGAGGGATGTCGGTCTAAGGATACAAAACAGCAAATATGTAGGATGAGCAGTCTAGAAATCTAATGTACAGTCCCAGGACCACAGTTAGTCATGTCGTATTGCTTTGTGGATTTTTGCTAAGTGAGTAAATTTTAGCTGCTCTTGCCACAAAATAAAAGACTAACGATGTGAGATGATGGCTATGTTAATTAGCTTCTCTATGGTAACCATTTTACTATCTATATGTGTCTCATAACATCATGTTGTATACCTTAAATATATATAATGTAATGTGTGTGTATATACATGTATGTATGATCATATATGGAGGTGTATGTATGTATGCATGTGTATGATCCCTCCCAGCTCTAAAATTTGCAACTCCAAGGTTACATGTTGGAAATTGGACACTGAGTCTTTAAAAACAGGTATTTTCTTTCACATCCCACCCTATTGATTTATCTCCTGGTTCCTCTTCAAATTTCTTGCCAGGGTCTACCAGTTCAGAGAGGAGCATGACACATGAAGTCAGCCTTGTCACTGCTAATTGGTGTCTTGCATAGATAAATTATCTAGTTATCAGGTGTCTGTTCATTTTGTGACAACATAGCGTCAAGAAAGTTCGTTAAGAATGCTGAGAAAATGTATTTTTATACTCACAGTTATTTTTTTAGAATAAACCATCAAGTGTTTGAGGGACAGGAGCTGATTGCAGAAATTCATCCTTCACTCCTAGCATTATGGTAGGATTTCTGTCTTTGTTTTATTCTGTAAAATGATGGATTTTGGTATAATTCTAAAAAGACCATGTAAAACGCCATTGTCGACTTCATCATAAAGGTACCAACATCTTTCCTTTGTGGCTTAGAAGCCTGAAGTTTTGTGGAGTCCTGCTTGTTGTGCGGCATGCCTCAGAAGTCACTACCAAGCTACATCCAGGTTGAGCTGCTGGAAGACACTGACCACCCGTGTAAATAAGCTTCTGATCATGTGAATGATGACTTAAACACCCAAGTATGTTTGCTTTATATTTTGTTTCCTTGCACTTCAGAAAATATGCTGTTGAGAAGAGCTCAATGGACTTTCATTTAAACTTCCTTGACTTTACACCAGCAGCATTTTCATTTCAGCTTTAACCTACTACTTTTTTTCTTTTCAGTAAACAAATACAGTGCCTTATGTTGAGGCGAGGACTTGGGAGGAGTTTCAGGAAAATCATTCTTCACATTTTAGAGGTTGTTTATAATAACTTTGCTTATGCTATAAAAATGTTAATAGCTTTTGAAGAATAAAAACCCCATAATAATTGCTCATCTATAAGCAGAGTCTTACGGTTTTAGCTGCAATCTGTGGTCCCGAGTGGGGAAAGAGTAACATAATACCTTCTATTTATGCATGGTTTATGAACTGATTTGCACAAGGGACTTTGTATTTATAAAAATGCATCTCACTTGGTATGCATTTTAACCATTTAATATTTGATTTGCCAAGAGGGCAAAATTTTGTTTTTAAAATGCAGCAATATGACCTTAGACTGTATATATGTATACACCATTAAGCCTGTCTTAAAAGAATTTTGAAAGATGACTTTGTGAGAACAAACTCCAACTATAGGTCCTCAGGCATTTTAGTAACTCATAGAGCTTAATTTCCATTTCTCTTGCTGATAACATAAGTCATAATAAGAGTAACAAAGAATTTCCTTAATGAATTGGTTGACTATAGTGTATATAACATTGAAGAATGTTTCCAATTCTGAAATTTGGAAGGATGGTGTTTAAAGGCACTGTAGTTAGTTATCTCAACAGGTGGTAGCTGGTAATTGATAATTATATTGAAAGTATGTGCATTCATTGTGGTTGGTGGTAATACAGCATTTTTATCCACAGATCTTAAAGCATGTGTGAATAAATATGCATTATTTCCCTATTTTAAATAGCCAGAGACTCACTGAACGTTAATTAGATACAAGCAGACAGAGAAATTTCATGTCCACTGTTTGCTCGATGCTACTAAAAAAATAAAACAAAATAATCTTCCCAGAAACTGAGATGAAGAACACAGTATATATCTGATCTCTAAATAACTACTGTTCAGGGGCATGGCTCCAGCCCCAAGCGAAGCCCCAAGAGGCACAAAGTGTCCCCGCACACATCTTCCACCTGGCTCCTCACACCTAGGCCCACAGAGCATTCTAGCAAGTCTTAAGTCAAAAGAGACGTAAGTGACCATGCTTCTGAATCCTTTCCTATTTACCTCTAGCTATTCAGCTCATGCACTAGGATGGGGAGGTGACATTTCTTCCATCCTCCATAGCACTTCTTTCTGAACCCTGGTGAACCTCTTGATTAGGAAAACATTTATTGGAATACCTCCTGTGTTGTAATATCTTTTCTAGGTGCTTGCAACAGAGCAGTGACCAAAACAGGCAGTCACTGCCGTCATAGAGCTGGCGTTCCAGGAAGGAAAGATGGTCTGTGCCGTGTGTCCCTCTATTTATTCACAGCTTTAACCTCCCCATCTGCACCCTTCCTACGCAAAGCAGGGTGTCCCACCTTCTTCAACAAAGGCTTTCCCATCCCGCCTACCCCCATCAGATGGGGAAATGTTTCTGAGCTTTATTTTCTGGAGTTTGTATTCTTTTAATTTTTAAATTTTGTGTTATGAAAACAATAGCTATATTAAACATGGTTTCTCAAACTATATATATATATATCCCCCTTCTACCTCCTGTTCTCCCATAATTACAGCACATGAAGAGGCATATTTCCCCAGCAACAGAGTGGGTGCAGCCCTGCCTCATGATTCTCCTGACCAACGAGTGTCTCTCTTGGGCCAGACCTGAGGGTCTGTTATCACTCAGTGGCTCCCAGCTCCCAGTCCCAAGCTCGTTCTGTGCTGGAGGGAGGGGAAGGTTGACTACCAGGGCCTCCTTGTGTTCCAGGGTCAGAAGAACCCCTGACTAGCTTCTTATTTTTCTTGTTACACATCTTTCTTCCCAGAAAATTCCATAAATGTTTTTTCTGATTCTAGTTCCCCAACCTCCATCCTCTTTCTTTGTTTTCCTTGGCATCTCGGAATGTTCGATGGCCTAAGCGATTCCCAAGGAGGGTACCTGACTCATTCTGATCAAGTCCTTACCAGACCAAAAGGTACTGGTCTTAGGAGCTGCAGTTGGGTCAGATAGCTTTGATTGTCAACTGAGATATCCCTAGGAGAACAAAAGAGAGGAGAGTATTTATCTTTGTCCCACAGCCTCTTCTAGCATGCATAAATATGTCTCTTATGAAATATGGGCCGGCCACTTTTGTGGTAAATCTTGCTTGAGTACACTAAACCCTCTGCCTCCGTGCCGATTTGCTCAGCTTTATGCTTCACAGGCAGCTGCTTATGACCTTAAAAAGTGCAGAGAACCCTGGCCAGTAGTCGAAGAAGGTTCTGGCCAAAGCGTGATGCCCAGGGCAGGAATGTTCCTGCCTCTTGCTCCATGAGGTCTTCTCAGCTGTTTCAGGGGTGGCTCCTCTCCTAGAATAGCAGTAACATGCAGCTGATGGCTGCCAGCAACATTGTGCTCTTGGTACCAGCCTGGACTCCTGGAACAGCTGGCATGCTTGTACATCCCTGACATTCCGAGCCAGGGATGCACCCGAGTGTAGGGAACCAGCAGACTCCCAAAGAATTATAGAGTGATATGCAGTCTCTTCCAGCCACTTCTCAAGATCTGTGTGTGAGATAGATCTGTAGAAGGGAAAATAATGGCTGGAAAGCACCTTAAATTAAGTTGGCTGGAGTCCTGCCTGGTTTACATATTTTTTGTGTGTGCCTGTGATATGCATTTAAAATCATTTCCCTAAACTTCCTACTAACTAGAGGGACAATTAAACACTTCCAATTCAGGAGTCCCATTCCCCACGCTACAGGGATTTCTAGATGTTCTGTTTCATCTTGTTTTGAGGTCTTTGGGAAAATTAATTGTTGGTAGCGTATATATAAATGTCCGTTCCGGGAACTGGCATCTTCACGCCTCTGCTCTTCTGGCTGAAAGAGCTTGGATTTCACTTTTATTCAGGGCCCTAACTCTCACCTCTCACCTCTCACCTGGCCACAGTGTTGGTCCTGGAGAGAGTCCTCTCCTTTGCAGCCGAAGAAAAATTGAGGGAAGGGAAGAGGTGTGCTGGCACTTGCTACCCCTATTATCTTACGGGAACTGTAGCGTCTGTTGTGTACCTATTACGTACACCTAGTAAATGGCTGATTGTCCAGACATTAAAGACATCTATAAGGCTGGGCATCGTCACTCATGCCTGTAATCCAAGCACTTTGGGAGGCCGAGGTGGCTGGATGATGAGGTCAGGAGATTGAGACCATCCTGGCCAACGTGGTAAAACCCTACTAAAAATACAAAAATTAGCTGGGCGTGGTGGGAGGCTGAGGCAGGAGAATCACTTGACCCCAGGAGGCAGAGGTCGCAGTGAACCGAGATGGCACCACTGCACTCCAGCTTGACGATAGAGCAAGACTTTGTCTCAAAAAAAAAAAAAAAAAATAGACATATATACACGAATTCCCCCTTATCCAGGAGGATATGTTCGAGGACTTCTAGTGGATGCCTGAAGCCCTGGATAGTACCAAACCCCACACACACCATGCATTTTCCTACACTGTAATGAATGGCTAACTTACGTGGTGTGGACATGCTGGACAAAAGGAGGGTTCACGTTCCTGGCCCAGCGGAGCGGGATGTCGGGAGGTTTCATCACACCACTCAGAACGTCATGCAACTTTAAACTTAGGGATATTTTTTTTATTTCTGCAATTTTCCATGTAATGTCTTTGGATCATAGTTGACCTTGGGTGGCTGAAACTACAAAAAGTGAAACTGAGGATAAGGGGAGACTCTCGTAGACATGACAGCCTCAGAAGTGCACAGAAGAAGGGTCCCCAGAGCCTCCAGATTGCCTAGAAGCCACTCCAGGGACCTGAAGCCAGAGGCGTCCCCGCCTTCCGTGCTCATCCAAACAGTAGTGGGAGAGCCCCAAGCAGGGGCTGGGGAACGACAGACATTCCCGGATGCCTCCCACTAATTTCTCACAGGAGTAAGTAGGATTTCCAGGCATCTGTCCTAGATAGATGTCCACACATGATCCCACACTGGCACTATTCTGCATCATGGCAGCTTCTGGCCTGCCAGGCAAACCACCGTGTGTGCATTAGGGGTTAATTTGACTTGGGAACCTGACCGACGTATGCTACAATTTCAGTGGGAAATGTGCATTCCAAATTCCTACAAGGCTGCCTCAAAACAAAGTTCTGAAATGCAACCTGTTCATAAGTTGTGGATTGCCTGCATTTAATACTTTTTTTGGCAGTACCATACACTTTACAAAATGGTATGCTGCTTATGGAAGAGGACGTTCTGGAAACCATTTAAAATTCGCAGAAGTTTGGATTCTTTCTCTAGCATATATTTCATGTATTTTCTGGCTGCATATTTTCCACATGGTCACTGTTACAGTTTATCATCAAGCAGATATTTCAGCACTGTCTTCCCAACTTTGGGTAAATTCTTTTACCAAAGGACAATATCCTAGGTGACGAGATATTTCCAGGTTTTTTTCGATTGAACAAAAAAGGAATCACTTTAGAAGGGACTGTTCTCTTCCACTTCAGAGGAAACTGCAGGTATGCAACATCTGGTAGAAATCCCTCAGATTCTCTTGGATGTAGGCACAAGCTTTTGCTCCAACTGTCTGGGATGGTTTTCTCTTGGTTAAGTCGCTCTTTACAACTTTCAGCTCCTCCAGCTTTCCAGGCCTCTGAATTTTGTTATTACTGTGTTTCAACTTGGGGAGTTGTGACATGAGTGGTTGATTCCTTTATCAGCCTTAGTAGCCACAGGAACAGAGCTGGTTTAGGGGTTTAGGATATTTAACAAATGCAGAAACCTTCAAGTTCACGGTGAAAGCCTGCCTCCCCCATAGCACCTGTCAGTTCTTTCCATATTAACAACCCATGAATTGTCGGTCTCTCTCTCTCTCTCTCTCTCTCTCTCTCTCTCTCTCTCTCTCTCTGACTTCTGTCTTAGAGGTTAGAATACCAGCTTACTATCCACAAAAGTTTGTTCACCCGCAGAGTACGTGGCCCCTACTTTCTGAGAAAATAGTCGTATAGAGCACAGTTCTCTCCTTAATCACAGTGCTAACTCCTGCTTCATGGGAGGTAAATTCAGTAGGAGTATGCACTTACTCTTTTTCCCAACAAACCTACTATGTGCCAAATACTGTGTTAAATGCTAGAGTTAGAAATAGAAATAAAACACAGTTGGCCGGGTGCAGTGTCTCACGCCTGTAACCCCAGCACTGTGGGAGGCCAAGGCAGGCAGATCATTTGAGGTCAGGAGTTCAAGACCAGCTTGACCTACGTAGTGAAACCCCATCTTTACTAAAATACAAAAATTAGCCAGGCACAGTGGTGAATGCCTCTAGTCCCAGCTACCCAGGAGGCTGAGGCAGGAGAATTGCTTGAACCTAGGAGGTGGAGGTTGCGGTGAGCCTAGATCACGCCACTGCACGCCAGCCTGGGTGACAGAGCAAAACTCCCTCTCAAAAAAAAAAAAATAATAAAGAAAGAAAGACAGAAAACACAGTCTTTATTCTCAAAAATGTGAGACAGGCACAGGTAGGTCATAATACAGTCCAATAGATGTACTGATAGAGATATAACGAGTGTTGGAGAAACAGTAGGAGAAGCTCACTTGCGGGAAGATGGGATAAGGAAGACTGCCTGGAGGAGATGAAATGAGCCTCGGCTGCATCTGAAAGGGTATGGAAAACAGGCCTGGGAAGGACATGCTAGATCAAGAGGTCATTGTCATCAAAGCAGAACCAGGTTAGGGTGCCCACATAGAGGCAATGAGGCACTTCACTGGCTAATACACAAAAACACCCCTCGGTATTCCCCCACCCTGCCCTGCCATCTTTTGACCTCACTGGAAGCCAATGGCCCTCATATTCTGAGTATCCTGGGGAGCAAGAACCATAGTTGTTGGGCTGCCAAACACTTGTGCTCCTTAAAGCTCTGAAATCCCTCCGGGACACAGTAGTTAGTCTGGATTGAAAGCATATGGGCATCATAGGAAAAAAGTATCAATAGGTTAAAAATGTTCTCCAAGTCTGTGATCTCAGACTATCTTAACATATATGTGTTTAGGCGTGGTCTTTATGTAGACCGTGCAGCAAAAATCTACCTTTCTGGGTGGTGGATCTCAGGAAGACTGTAGTATGCAAGTCTCCAACATTAGTGAAGACAGATGTTGTCCTGTGACTCTTCCATGCACAAATTCTGCAGTTTCTCAAGAGCAGCAGAACTGGCCTCTGCGTGCTCCAGGATTTAGAGTAAGAATAGCAGAGAGCAAACAGCAAGCTGGAACTACTGCACACACACCCAAGCCGACATGCTGGGGACTTGACCCAATGAGTCACACAAACCCTGGTGCTAGGGAGGAGGTGGGAGCTTTATCTGTGCTTGGCTTCACTCCTACTGTGAACCATTTGGAAAGAATTGTTGAACACCTAGTATGTGTAAGCACTGCTGTCGTCACCAAGGCTAGAGCAGTTAACAAAACAGTCTAAATAATCCCCTGTCGTCTTGGAGCTTACTGTTCAGGGGAATTTTATCCAAAGGGCAAAGAGAAGCATTGGAAGGTTTGATACAGGCAAGTGACATGACCAGATTCACATTTGCCTTGGCTCACTGTATTGAGAGATCTGAAGGAACAATTGTTTGTGTGTATAGTGAGGAAGAAATAATAGCAGAGTCCTTTTAAATGCAAGACTGGAAGCTTCAACATGTTATACAATACTGTTTCCCACATGAACAAAAATGAGATATGGTAGCTGTTGTTTAAAGATAACTAAACAAGTAATATATAATTATCCTGAGCTTTGTGCTCTACGCTGAAAAAGACATCATATTTCTTTTTTTTTTTTTTTTTTTTTTTTGAGACGGAGTTTCACTCTTGTTACCCAGGCTGGAGTGCAATGGCGCGATCTCGGCTCACCGCAACCTCCTGGGTTCAGGCAATTCTCCTGCCTCAGCCTCCTGAGTAGCTGGGATTACAGGCACGCACCACCATGCCCAGCTAATTTTTTGTATTTTTAGTAGAGACGGGGTTTCACCATGTTGACCAGGATGGCCTCGATCTCTTGACCTCATGATCCACCTGCCTCAGCCTCCCAAAGTGCTGGGATTACAGGCTTGAGCCACCGCACCCAGCCAAGGCATCATATTTCTGAAGTTAATACTTCTGAAATAACACGTTTAAGGAATGCCTCCTGATAGACAGCTTTCTGCAAATCCGCCCTCAGTGACCCTCGTCACTCCTGTATCACTGCAGTTGATAAGAAATGACAAACTCGAACATGTTTGGTTAAACAGACCATCTGCCTTTTCATAATATGGACATTAATTCTTATAAACAGTCACTTCAGCTGTGTGAAGCGCCTGATTTCCTTTCACGATATGCTCATCCCTGGGTAATGATTTCTATTTCACTTGATTTTATAGTGGACTACGCAAACTTGTTTTTTCCCGGCGTAGACGTTAAGTAATTTAATGTGAAATTTATACGGAAAATGTGTGTTAAATAATTTGTATGTGAAAATGTTTCCACAAGGTCACTCTGGTATGTGAATTAAGAAACTTTTTGATGAAGTAAAACGTAGGGTTCAGAAGAGTGTGAATTTGTGAACAATCATAAGCCTTGAAATGTGAAACAGTATAATTTTAATAGTCCTAAATAAAGTGGTAGCAGTGCCAACGGAGACTGGGAGACTGGCTGTGTATTCTGTATGCAATATTAAGCCCAGAGAGTCTTTTTACTTTAAGTTCTGGGATACATGGGCAGGACATGCAGGTTTGTTACCTAGGGAAATGTGCCATGGTGGTTTGCTGCACCCATCAACCCAACACCTAGGCGTTAAGCCTGATACGCATTAACTATACTTGCTGATACTCTCCTCCCTGCCCTCCCCCAGCAGGTTCCCGTGGGTAGTGCTCCCCTCCTTGTGTCCATGTGTTATCATTGTTCAGCTCCCACTTATGAGAACATGCAGTGTTTGTTATTTTGGTCCTGTGTTAGTTTGCTGAGGATAGTGGATTCCAACTCCATCCATGTCCCTGCAAAGGACATGATCTCGTTCCTCTTCATGGCTGCATGGTATTCCGTGGTGTCTATGCACCACATTTTCTTTATCCAGTCTGTCACTGATGGGCACTTGCGTTGATTCCATGTCTTTGCTACTGTGACTAGTGCTGCAATAAACATACATGTGTGTGTATCTTTATAACAGAATGATTTATATTCCTCTAAGCTCAAAGATTCTTTTTTTTTTTTTTTTTTTTTTTTGAAACGGAGTCTTGCTCTGTCATCTAGGTTAGAGTGCAATGACACTATCTCAGCTCACTGTAACCTCTGCCTCCCAGGTTTAAGCAATTCTCTCACCTCAGCCTCCCAAGTAGTTGGGACTACAGGCACCCACCATCATGCCTGGCTACGCCTGTAATCCCAACACTTTGGGAGGCTGAGGCAAGCAGATCACCTGAGGTCAGGAGTTCAAGCCAGAGATTCTTACAGCATTCTTTAGCCAAAACTCATTTGGGATTCTGATTTTTTGGAGTCTTAGAAAAGTAATATTGTGGCTGTATTGTCTGTTACATGACACAGTTAAGGCTGGGGCTATACCTGGCAATCAAACATGTTAACATTTCTTTCATAAAATTCATGAATATTCAAACTTATAGAGATAAATAAAGAGGATAATTCAGTATAGGTTAAGTTGTGTCACCAAATAATATTTTCTTTCTTCTGTTTTTATAGCTTTCTGCTTTCTGGGTTTTAGGATAAATTTAACAGATTGTGGACCTCTAAAAGAATCCCAAAGGAATTTTAGAAAATTTTCAAGTCCAGCTTATGATATTTAGGCCAAGAAATGGCAAATATGTCTAGAAATAATAGTTACTACAACTAAAACATATAGATTTCTTTTTTGTTTTCCATACAATAAGACTACAGTTGGCTTGGTTAATAGTGTTGCTTTTAAATAAGATGGGAAAATGAATAAATGAAGGAGTGAATGAATGTTGGGGTGAAGGAACAGTCTCAAGGTCTCATAAATAATGCCCTTCCCTTCCTTGTGTCTTGGCTGCTTTAGCCTCAGGATGGGGAAATGGCTCACTTTGATCCCAGTCCCCTTTTACATCTGGGGTCAGGTAAAGCCCAATCCTCCTCCAGCCATACTGCAATTGTCTATCACAATCACTTCCCAAAAGTTTTCCCACAACTGAGTCATAGAGGAAGAACTTTAGAAACTAGAACAAATAAAGCTCATTCCTTCCCCAAGGCCTTTGTAATTATTCTTTTCTCTGACCAGAACGTTTTCCCCCCATGGCTGGTTCCTCATCATCTTTTAGAGCTCAGCCCAAATGTGATGCCCAGGGGAACCTGCCCTGTGCAACCAGCCTCTCTGTCCTCACGCTGCTGTGTGATCTCATCATCCTCTGAAATTCCTGTGTTCACTCCCTTTGGATCGGAATCCTTCACTAGCAGGGGGTGCTCTATGGGCAGGGCCTTTTTGTTCTTTGATGAATCTCTTAGGACCTAGGGCAGCGACACAGAGACAGCACTTAATAAGTGTGTATTGGGTGAATAAACAAGTGAAGGAATGTTTCCTGACTGTAGGTGCTCAATAAAGACCTGGCCTTTGCCTATGCAAGTCATATCTTTTCATTTGTGACTTTCAACTATTGTAATTCTAGATAATGGTGATGACTATATTGTGAAAAGTATTAAAAATTTTATAAAAATACAAACACAAGTAACTTTCCTCCCTCTCTTTTTTTCTTCACTTACCTACTGCAGTGACTCATTCATACTGACGTCTGAGTCTGTGTCAGAAACAAGCAAGAGAAAACAGAGGCAGAGATAGAGGACTGAAATCATAACTTTTGAACAGCTCTTTTTTCTAGATAAATGCTCTTTATAGAAAAAATAAAAACTCTCTGAACATATTCTCACACTTTAAAAATCTTTCTTTTTTTTTTTTTTTTTTTTTTTTTTTTGAGATGGCATCTCACTCTGTCTCCCAGGCTGGAGTGCAGTGGCGTCATCTCAGCTCACTGTAACCTCCCTGCACTAGGTTCAAGCGATTCTCCTGCCTCAGCCTCCTGAGTAGCTGGGATTACAGGCGCCCACCACCACACCCAACTAATTTTTTGTATTTTTAGTTGAGATAGGATTTCACCATGTTGGCCAGGCTGGTTTAGAATTCTTGGCCTCAAATGACCCGTCTGCCTCAGCCTCCCAAAGTGCTGGGATTACATGAGCCACCCAGCCAAAAATCTTGATTAATAGTCCTTTACAATATTAAAACTATTGCCTCTGCTCCTTGCATTGCCTAATTTATTGAATTATTTCCATTATTAGTAAAATATATTTTGTTAGTTTCTAAAAACTGGCAAAAAATGTATTAAAATACTGCAGTCTAACATTTAGCATGCTGCAAAAACTTTTTTTTTTTTTTTTGAGACAGAGTTTCACTCTTGTTACCCAGGCCGGAGTGCAATGGCACGATCTCGGCTCACCGCAACCTCCGCGTCCTGGGTTCAAGCAATTTCCTGCCTCAGCCTCCCTAGTAGCTGGGACTACAGGCATGTGCCACTATGCCCAGGTAATTTTTTGTATTTTTAGTAGAGACGGGGTTTCACCATGTTGACCAGGATGGTCTCGATCCCTTGACCTCGTGATCCACCCGCCTCGGCCTCCCAAAGTGCTGGGATTACAGGCGTGAGCCACCGCGCCCGGCCTGCTGCAAAAACTTTGACATTGTCATACAAATAAGTAGATTCCTCAGGAGTTCCGTTCAACTTGCAGGAAAAAAAAAAAAAATGACTTAGTTTATAGAGTTTTCTTCTTGAAAGGGGTCTAGTTAGAAAAGATTTCAAACCAAATAGGACCACAGACAGGGTAGGGAAAAATACTGTTACTAATACTTCAAATGAAATAAGAGGGAAGGACAAAACTATCTAATGTTTGTTGCTTATAGTAATACTGTATCCCAAATAATCGTGAAAAGCTTTAACGGAAAAAAGTCATTACACCTATCTGATTATAAAGAAGAAACAAAAATCGATTAATAGTTTGCTATTTTCAAAGTGTAACAATAGGGTAATTAATTCTAGATTGTTTGACACTTTGGTTTTCTAAAATTAAACTTCTCAGAGAAATAGATTCTGGAAGAAATTTCACAGAACAATATGAATTAAAATGGCTGGAAAAAAAGACTATAATAACAGTTGTAGAGCAGTGAAACTGGAGCAAAGTCAAGCAGCATTTCTTGCTTTGCTGATGACTGCAGTAGGGGCTTCTATGGGGGAAAAAGTGGTTATTGGTCCTTGCCTTAAACTCATTATTCATCAAGACCCTGGTTAGCCACAGCCACCAGGATATTTCAGAGCGAGAGTCACTGCATGCTTGCTTCGTCACTGACTCTGAGTTCGGGAACTATAAATAGGCTCGCTTGTGTCGGGCTTGTAGTGTCAGGGATGTCAACTGAGATCATCCGAATGCCAGAAGTGACCGAGCAAGTAGGAGAGAGACACGTTCCTATGCGAGACACAGAACTGTGCTCACCACATTCTTTAAATATTTTCTCCCGGCTATCATCATAACCTCTGTCTTATCGGGATTAATCTTTTTCTGGCTCACTTTGATCCCAGTCCCCTGTTAGGCCCCTCAGATGCTGAATAAATTGTGAAACTGCGGTGTCAGGATTAGAGATAAAAGGGGAGACATAGACCATGTGTCATCAGCATGCTGATCTCAGAGTGAAAATGCCTGACGTCTCTTCAAGTTATCTTGCATGCACTTTGAGCAGGTGGGTGATTACCATCAGAGCTCGATGATTCTCCCTGCCAGGCCTGGCCCCGACCCCGTGAGAGCAGGGAAAGGCGGGATCCAGCAGGGTGTTCCTCTGGGCTCCATTCCCCATGGATACAGCCTGGGGGGTCTCCCTTGGCACTCAGAGAGCCTTGAGCAGGGACACAGGAAGGACCTGGGATGCAATCCAGCTCGCAAGGCTGCTGCTTTGCCCTTTTGTTGTAGGATTACTGTATTACAGGGCTTTGAGACTGGGCCTGCTGTGTCCTCTCAGATCTGGCCTCTGAGGCCCCTGAGCAAGATGGCATTTTCACTGCGTCTCTGTCCACTCTGCTGACCTTCACTCACTATTTCCTTCCTTCTCCGAAGCCCCCTTCCCATCAACACCTACAGCCTTGAGGATGCCCGCTTGCATCTTTGAGGCTTTTGTCATCCAGCATGAAGGTTTTCTTTTTACATGGTTCCCTTAATCCGCCCCCATTCTTGACAGTTTAATACTCATGCTGAAATTTCCTTCCCTGGAGAGTTGGGATTTTTGTATGAATAGTCATAACTTCTCTCTGGTTCATCATTGGCTGCCCAGTGCTCAGCTCCTGGGCACTTAATAAATGTTCATTGAATCAATTACTATCCCAATACTTTGATCTCTTCGAACAACAGCTTTCGCCTCCATTTCTGACAATGCTTTCTTCTAATTCATTAATAAATGAGATGTCACATGTGTTCTCCGTTTTCTCTTCTTTAACACAAAAGATATCCCTTCATCCCTTCTGTTCACTGATGCCCCCTCTGCCTGGGCCCTGGATCCTTAGATCCATTATTTTTTTCCCCCATTCTTATCTCATATCTTCAGTCTCTTGCTTTTCTCTTTCCTTCTTTTCTTTTCTTTCTTTTTTTTTTTTTTTTTTTTTTTTTTTTTGAGATGGAGTTTTGCTCTATCACCTGGGCTGGAGTGCAATGGCATGATCTCAGCTCACCAAAACCTCCGCCTCCCGGGTTCAAGCCATTCTTCTGCCTCAGCTTCCTGAGTACATGGGGCTACAGGTGCACACCACCACGCCCAGCTAATTTTTGTAATTTTAGTAGAGACAGGGTTTTGCCATGTTGGTCAGGCTGGTCTCGAACTCTTAACCTTGTGATCTGCCCACCTCGGCCTCCCAAAGTGCTGGGATTCTAGGCAGAGCCACCACTCCCGGCCTTCCTTTTCCCTTTCTTTTTCCAGACAGATAAAATGCACAATGCCGGACTATTCTTTTAAAAATGTATCTTCAGCACTACCCCTCCCTGAAACAGTGTTTTGTGGCCTCATCCCCCTCATAGCCAGCATGGTTGACAAAATAATCCATATTTCCTGGCTGCATTTGGCCCTGCTCCTCATTCCATTACAGTCACACCTCCGCCTCTGCTTCTCCACTGAGATGACTCTCAGTGGTCACCAATGTGCTGGGATTAGGCGTGAACCACTGCATGTGGCCTCAAGGTAGCTAATGTTATCTCTCCTTCCCATTCTGAAATTTTAAGATGCTTAAGCTTTAGCCTGGCTCCTAAACTGATGGAGAAGAGGAGAATATGAAGAAGAAGACAGGATCTCTGGGAATCCTCAATTTCTAGGCTCCTCCCTCCAGCGGTCCAGGAATACTTTTGTCCCTGTCATAGATTTGTGTAATTCTCATGATGCGTAACATGGAGAGAAAAACCAAGTTTTGTGTAGCCTCATAGATAGCTATTTAGGAAACCATTGTAACTTTCCAGCTTTCTGAGAGGTTGCAAATATCACATTATTAATATATCTTCATGCAAATCAAATCATACTGAACTTTACTAACTATGCCCGATGTTATTTATCTTCTAATTAAATTAATGAGAGTTTTGCATTTCTTCACAAAATTTTTTCTAGAATCTCTCTTTTTTTAATGTCTACATTCTATAATCAATGAATGCTTTTAATCCTCTGCAGTAATACTTTCTGTTGTGTGTGGAATGAAGCAAAGGCTTCAGAACCATTAAAAAAAAAATCAAGTCTTATGCTGTGCTAATGTTTGCTTAATGAGCAGAGGTCACTTGCTATGGGAATATTGAGGGTCTGTTGCATGCTGGAATCATTATCTTTTTGCTCAGGATAGGATCACTGGGTGAGTTTACTTAATCTGTGGGCTTTGTTTCCCAAGACTGTTTCAGGGAACCAGACACAATTGTTTCCAGCCGCAGAGTCCTCTTGAGAGAGTGGCCCCGGCAACTTTGCTCTGTCTCCTGTGATGTAGCATCCTCCAGCGTCATTCAGAAAAGTGAAAGAGCAAGTAGAAAGAAATTTGTCTGATCTTCATTTCTTTGTTGTTGTTGTTGATTTGTGTCATGTGTTGCTTCTCAGGTGGCCCCAAGAGTAAATCACAAATTCCAATTGAGATTGCAAATTTCGTTTTAATTCTCTGTTGCTTTTCCAGCAATCAGTGCTTGCCTTTAAATTCTGTCACATCTGCTAAAAGAAGGCAGAGTAGTGGTCTAGTTTGTGTCCGTTTAGCACCATGGTCTGGCACTCCACATGTTACTTCAGCTCTTTAATGTGACGACTGTAGTCCCTGTCAGAATCTTTTGGAACCAGTTATCCCAGGATATTGAAATGTGACACGGCCATAGGACTGAAAACTTCCTCTATTCCAGGGCCAGCCACATAAGAGAGAAAGGGATTAAGAAGCTACTGTTGTATCAATGTTCCAACTTGCTTTAGGACTCTGAGCTGGTTTCTTAACGTCTCCATTGCTGGTCAATAAAACCAGTAGAACAGTAAGTGTCTTCATTGATTTTAGAGATTTGTGGTAGTTAATAAATAAAGGAATTTGGGGGAAGCGTTTTCTAATATGTATTTGATACCAACATAACATTTTGCTGGCGGGAGCTCCTGCTGGATCCTTCCTCTGTGGTTAAAGTGACTCCTTTTCATGTAGCACTCCCTGGCTCTGCAAATCACAGGAAATGTAAGAGCTAACTTGTCTCTTATGTTGAACAAACAGAGGCAGCCACAGCTATGGCAGAGGGCGGCACCTTATGGCTATGTGTTTTCCTAAGTGGCCTGAAATGAGACTCCTAGACAGTGTCTCCTTGATAAAATGAATGCAATCTAGGTACCACTAGTTATCTAACCCTGGGTCATCAGCACGGTTTACCACTGTCAGCAGCCCCAAGCCATAGGAGGAGAAAGAATCTTTTAAAAAGAAGTCATGGAAACAACAGAGAGAGAGAAACAAAGCAGTGCTTTTGAATTAGATTCATGTTTAGACCCCACCCCTGCCCCTCAGGAGTAACATTTTAGATGCACAGTGGACGCAAAGCAGACGTAGGTCTGAAAGAGTACAGGAGGTGGAAATGTCCTCTTTCTCCAGGACATAGATGGTGTGGGTATCAAAGCCAGTGTTGACAGGAAGGAGGTGGTGTTGGATAAGAGAATAAAAATAGAGCCGGAGTAGTAGTTTGAATCCAGCAAATCCAGCCCTCCTTCTAAAATTCTGCAGCACGATTCCATCACATAAGAATGTGTCTCGTCCATATGTGAAAAAGACACGGTTTTATTGACCTTAAACAAATGTGCTGTGTCTGCCAGAAAAGCTTGTGCCGTCTTGACGGTATTCATAAAAAAACAGAGAGATATGAATCATGCCATATAGGTTCCAGAGCAGGGGCGGCCCCTCCCTCTCACCCTTCCATTTGCTATTCGTGATTCTAGGCTCTGGCAGTGAAAGGATGAACTCACTTTCTAGGGGGGAAGCTGCCAATAAATAAGTAAACAAATAAGATAAGTTCAGATAATCATTGGTGTTACACTGAAAATAAAACAGAGAGATGCGATAGTGCCTGCGGATAGAGGGGACGGGGACTGAGGTAGGATCACGAGGGACGCCGCTCTGAGGAGGCGATGTTCACACTGAAGCTCACAGGGTGAGACGAAGCCAGCCGTGTGAGCAGCTGTGGGAGGACGCAGAGATGGGCACGTGTGAAGAGGCGAAGAATTTCAAAAATGGTGTTTTTGAAGCACAGAAAAGTATGAGTCTAGCTAGAATCTAATGAGCAAAGAGAAAATAGTTAGATGTGATTTTGGAAGGGGAAGGCAATGTGTTTCATTGGTACTGATCAATCCTGATGTGCTGCAGCAAGAAATTGACATGTAGAGCTGGATACAAACATGGTGGAAAGTTGAGAAGAAATACCCTATGAAGATAGCAGTTGGAACTGGGGGCTGTCTTATGAAGCGAAGACTGGAGAGAGAGCCATGACGAATGTCTGATTGTTTGAGATGTGACCTGCTGGCAGCATTATATAGATGGTGGTGCCATAGAGTGGCCCTCAGACCAGTGGAAGTGGTCATAGCTAAGGCAGAACTCATCCACCTTAGAAGGAAGCACGTTAATCCTCGGCCTCATCCATCCAGAAATGGAAAGAGCAGCTTTAACAGGGCTGGGCTGTTAGTTTCTAGTCACAAAGTGTTGTCAGGCTAAGGCTGGACAGCTACTAGATTTTAAGATTTTTCAGGCCAATGACTTTGTTTTCTGCACCTGTTACATCTCTGGCATAGTACCTGTGGGGTGGGGGGAGGTGCTCAGTCAGTTTTTGCCGAAATGACAAGTAAGTAAAACGCAGTGGCAACTGGACCAAGGATGGGTCAGGCAGCCTCTCAGAATATACCTAATTCTAGGATTTTATAATTCTGTGACATGAATAAAAGCAGAATTATTTTCAATACTTGGAAAAATTTTATTGGGAAAAATCAAGAACTGTGAACATTGGTGAGAAGTCTTAAAAATAACTTCTCAAACTCTAGCAAATGCAGTGTTGTCCTTTCTCTGCAAAGCTCCCAGTGCAAACTCTTCTGTGTTTCCTATGCCATGAGATACAATAGCGCCATTGCTGTTTGTCAATGACATGGAAAATATCGTTTAACTTTATTTAATGGGGAATTTTCAGATAATTTGGGCCTCAAATGTGGAGTTTTGAAAGTTGATCTGAAATATATCACTTAAAATTGCCTTTAGGCTTTTAACCATGCATATATGAAATATATTTCAGGCCGGGCATGGTGGCTCAAGCCTGTAATCCCAGCACTTTGGGAGGCCGAGGCGGGTGGATCACGAGGTCAAGAGATCAAGACCATCCTGGTCAACATGGTGAAACCCCGTCTCTACTAAAAATACAAAAATGAGCTGGGCATGATGGTGCGCACCTGTAATCCCAGCTACTCGGGAGGCTGAGGCAGGAGAATTGCCTGAACCCAGGAGGCGGAGGTTGCGGTGAGCCGAGATCGTGCCATTGCACTCCAGCCTGGGTAACAAGAGCGAAACTCCATCTCAAGAAAAAAAAAAAAAAAAAAAAAAAAAAAAAAAAAGAAATATATTTCATTATTTTATTCATTATATTTTGGTTAAAAATTCCTTTAAAATATAAAGTGCCACTTTAAAAAGTATTATCAATAGTCTTAGCCTTAATGTCAAAGAAGAAAGAATTGGAATTCTTAGACCATTTTCATAATTCAGAATATAAAAAATGTTGACATGTACTCTATTATACAGTGAACAAAGGCATTATTACGGTACATTCTTCAATTTAAGGTGATTCTTCTAATGTGGAGCACCAATTATTCTGATCTCTGCTGAGAAGTGATAACATGTGGTATTTTTGTTTAACATAGATCTAGTAAGTTGGATAATTTAAGTAGATGTTTAAATATACCTAGTACCTGAAATAAGCTTGCACATATGAAGCTTTGATTTGCGGAACTGGCAGAGACTCAATCAGTAAGAATGTAATTTTAAAATAGCATCTGCATTGAATAGATTACAAAGGAGACCATAGTTTTCCTTCATTCATTCAACAAATAATTACCTGCCTACTATGTGCCAGCTCATATTTGGAGGTCTGGGATACAACAGTAAACCCAACAAGAACCCTGCTCTTACTGAGTTCCTTGTAACTACCAAAGGGTTGCAAATGAGATGTGGAATGTTCCTTATAACCATATATACTTATAGAGCACTTTACAGTTTATAAAGCACTTCCCCAAACACCTTTAAGCCTCTAAAACCTATGAAACAGGTACAGTAACAGTAATAGAATAATAACATAATGAACGTGTACTGAGTGTTTGCATGTGCCAGACACTCTTCTGCACACTTTATACGTTTTAACTCGTGAATTTTCAGACCAACCCTGTGAGGCATATATTAATATTCCAGTTTTGCAGATGAAAAAATTAAGACATTAAATTCCTAGGCCATAGAATTTACGACCCCATTCATTGTATTATTTGCTTTGGCCAAGAAGATGTGAGCAGAAGTGGTTCAGTCCACGTTGGAGTAGATTTAAGAGCATGGTCCACCATTGTTTTTTTCCTGCTCTGAGTTCTATATGGAACTACATAGCTCATAAGTGGTAGAGTACATGCTGTCACCCCCACCACCTAGCTGTAGAAACGGGAGCCATACACTCATGCAGTTGCTGGGTCACCCAGCCAGCTGAAGTAGAATTTAGGTTTTCTGATTCAAGGCCAGTGCTTTTCTGAATGCACTGCAGCTGCCTTACCTCCAAGCAAGGACATTGTTGAAATGATTAGTAAGTTTTTGCCGAGTTATGCAGTGATAACAAACAATCCCCAAATCTATGGCTGACAATGAAGGTCTATTTTCTACGTATTTTGTGAGCTATATGAGTCGATGGTGGCTGTACTCCATACTGTTTCCATACCAGAAGGATAAACTATTATCTCACATATTCTGCTCTCACAGCAGGAAAAAAACAATGGTGGACCATGCAGTAGCTCTTTAAATCTTCTGCTCCAACGTGGACCGAACCACTTCTGCTCACATCTTCTTGGCCATAGCAAATCATACAGTGGTTGGGGTGGGAAATGTTCACCACCTCCCCACAGTGAGGCACCAAGGTAGGGGGTGGTCTTGTGAGAATGGGTCTGCTAGAAAGGGGTTGCAAATATTTTGAGCAATTGTGATGTTTTTATATAAATATGCTTAGGGAGTGGTTTGTACCTTTTATTTATTTAGTTTTTTTTAAGGGACTAGATCTTGCTGTGTCACTCAGACTGGAGTGCAGTGGCTTAACCATAGCTGATTGCAGCCTCACATCCCTGAGCTCAAGGGATCTTCCACCCAGCCTCCCAAGTAGCTGAGACTACAGGTATGCACCACCATGTCCGGCTTATATTTTTAGAGATGGAGTCTCGCTATATTGCCCAGGCTTAGTTAGCTTTTAAAAATGATGTGATTACAAACTACTATGTGATCTGCACTGTTGTAGTCATTATTCGTCTGTTACATCTTTTCATTTAATCTACCACTTGGCTTTATTATTCTCATTTGGCAGATGAGGAAATTGAATAGAAAGAGAAACAAAAGTTAAATAACTTGCCTAAGGTAACACAACTCGTAAAGGATAGAATCAGATTTTGAATGTAGGTTTTCCTTTGCCAAACCCCAGATTTTCCACTTTAGTGTATGGTGTGGTGGAGGGAAATTGCTAATGAATTTGGTTCATGTTTGGACAGATCAGCGACTTTTTTGTAAAGCCAAAGAAATTCTTAGAAGTGAATGATTTCCAGCTAGTAAAGAAAAACCTAAATTATCTATAACCTCCAGGAAATTAGTCATTCTGGCTAACTGTATTTTTCCAGGTTAATAAAGATTTAATATTTTAAAAATAAGCATTTTTATATTTCTGTTGACTAAAAACATTCACATTTGTAGAAATTCTCACATAGTGCATAGAGTATTAAACATGGAATGGTGACTTGGTTAGGTCTCCGACATCAACTGTCACTTGATTCTGACTGGCAGTTTATTCAATGGTGCAACTTTTCAGATGGGTAAGAATTTGTTATGCAAATAGGGTTTGTTCACATTTGATTTTCTTAACTATCTAAAGGCTGTAAAACAGAGTGAGAGATTTGCCCAGAGACAAGAGCCTTTCCCATCAATCAGCAGAGCTTCTTCTCCATGTTCCATAGTCACAAAAACGTCTTCCTTTGAAGGGATCGGGATCTGAATTAAAGGACTGCATTTTGAGGTCTGGATTTCCAGGTTATTGGGTTGGGGAACTGAAAAAACCTTTCCATTCAGAAAGTTGTCATGGGGCTGAGCACCTGTAATTCCAGCACATTGGAAGGATAAGACAGGAGGAGTGTGTGAGACCATGAGTTCAAGACCAGCCTGGGCAACATAGCGAGACCTTGTCTCTACAAAAATTAAAATAAAAATTATCCAGGCATGGCGGTGCATGCCTATAGTCCTGGCTGCATGGGGGACTGAGGTGGGAGGATCATTTGAACCCAAGTGGTCAAGGCTACAGTGAGCCGTGATCACACCACTGCACACCAGCCAGAGTGACATAGCGAGACCTTGTCTCAAAACAAAACAAAACAAAGGCCATAATGGGAAGCTGCCTTTTACTGTTAAAATGGAAAGGTGTGGGGAGAAAATAAAGTTACTGCTATGCTTTTTCATACTAGGTGGGCCTTCTTTCCTGGTATAGAGTCACCCTTTTACAATTCCGACTTTAAGGTATAAAATGAAATGGTCAATTGTTTAGTAATCGCGAGAATTCTATTCCCTCCTGGAGGCGTAAGTACTGTTTTCTTAAATGGAAGAAATCTAAGTTTCATGATATATGCTGACGCTGTGTATCTTAGAAGTAAAGATGTTCTCTCCAACTTTGGGTTAAAACATGCACACTACATATAATTCTTGGTGACTATAAATGAAATCTATCAATTACAGTGCCTTACTTTATTCATTTCAGTACATTAATTTCAATACCTGCATTTGAATTAAAAAGAGGTTGCTGCCAGGCGTGGTGGCTCACGCCTGTAATCCTAGCACTTTGGGGAGGCCGAGGCAGCTGGATTACCTGAGGTCAGGAGTTTGAGACCAGCCTGGCCAAAATAATGAAACCTTGTCTCTACTAAAAATACAAAAACTAGCTAGGTGTGATGGTGTGCAACTGTAGTCCCAGCTACTCAGGAGGCTGAGGCAGGAGAATTGCCTGAACCCAAGAGGTGGAGGTTGCATTGAGCCAAGATCATGCCACTGCACTCCTGCCTGGGTGACATAGTGAGACTCCATCTCAAAACAAAACAAAACAAAAATCTGGTTGCTGATAATGTCACATGTCCAGACCAGTCAATTGCTCTTAATTATTTAAGTATAGACACAGCTTTCTTTTATTATGCTCTTTCTAAGTCAAGCAAATGTGGAGTGCAAAGCTTTTAAGACCGCTAAAATCTTTCCATCAGATGTATGCTGCTGTGAGAGTAGAAATTGCTTTCATGGAGATTTGGAAGGAAAAAAAAATTTAAATAACGATGTGATTTAGTGTGCAGTTGGCAAATCAGCATACTTAAAATACATGAATATTAAAGGAGGCAATAAACATAACTACTGACTTACAATTTATTGAGCAACTGACTTTTAAATAAGATTTTTTTCTACTCAAATTTTCTTCATAGACCTTCTGAGTCCCTCCTATTGTTATTTTTTTTCCAGATCGCTGTTTTGTAGAGGCTTGTCCTACTCACAGAATTCACCTGCATATTTAAATGGCATAATTACTGTAAAAAGGCTCTGGGATACCTTTGGGCTCAGTACTTTAGTTGAGAAATTTTACACATAAAATGACACCTGGTTAATAAAAGAAAGCAAATCGGTGTTTATTCAGTGTCTATTAAGTGCCAGGAGCTTCGCCGTGTGTCTCATTTAATCACATCGCAACAGTCACAACAGCCCTTTCAGTTTGGAGCCGTAGTTACTCTTAGTTTGGCAGACAAAGCAGCCCAGGTTCATGTAGGTTAAGTGTCTGCCCAAAGTCACAGATTTTGTAGAGCAAGGATTTGGACTCAGAGCTCTCTGTATCAAAGGCTTTGTCTATACTTTCCCATGAACACTGCCTGCAGACACCAAACTACCTCTGGAAGGAGAAATGAGTTTTTTTAAAACAACTTTATCTCTCTTGTGTCACATTTTACTTTAGGGTTTAACACAAGTCTATGAACATCCAAAAACACTGGCTTCATGTTGCTCCGTCATTCCCAGTAAGAATTACACAAAGAGGCCGGTTGTGGTGGCTCACACCTGTAATCCTAGCACTTTGGGAGGTGGAGATGGATGGATCACCTGAGGTCAGGAGTTCGGGACCAGCCTGGCCAACATGGCAAAACCCTGTCTCTACTAAAAATACAAAAAGCTGGGTGTAGGGCACGCACCTGTAATCCCAGCTACTTGGGAGGCTGAGGCAGGAGAACTGTTGGAACTTGGGAGGTGGAGGTTGTGGTGAGCAGATGTTACTTCACTCCCACCTGGGTGACAAGAGAAAAACTCTGTCTCCATAAAAAATAAAAGAATAATTATAGAAAGAAATCGATGGAATTATATGAAATTTTCCAGGCTTCAGGCCGAATAGACCACTTTTATATGGAAGGCATACTTCAGATATCTTAGATAAAGAAATGTTTTCTTTGATAAAAAACATTTTGAGATTTTCCTTATAGTATTTGTTTTCTTATATTGCCTCTCCTCCTTTCTCCACACAATTGTTAGCCTCTCTGAAAAATAAAGATATTATCTTTTTAAATTGAAGCAAAATTTTATCTTTTTAGATTACTTGCCATTATCTAATCTATTTTGTTTAAATGAAGTTTATACTTACAAGAGGGATTGAAGGTGAAGTGACATTTGCCTCTAAATTGATATGGCAGATGTTGCGAACCAGTAAATGGCTTTAAAAATGTATAGTTTACAGCAAAAAGTAAATTTCTTTGAAAGAAAGCCCTGCAATCAAAAGAACAATATACTTGGTCAGCTTTAAAAGTCATGTATAAATTTTGTATATTTTATGTTTGCCTTTAGTCAGTCTTCATTTCCTTGTTCTTTTTAATTCTAATCTTTTTCCTGCAGAAAATGACATTTTAATTATAAAATTGAAGTGGACATTAGTATCTTGATGCCAAATCATGTTCTGCCTGGTAGAGCATATTTTCTCAAGAGAGAAAAATTCAAAACCTAATGCCTCTATGTGAAATCTACATGTGTATTGTAAAACAAAGAATCATGCAGGCTGGATAAAGACGATGAAAGACTGGATGGCTTCTTACTGTTCTCTGATGATCCATGAGCCACTACCTTCAGCCATTCCACCCACATTTTCTCCCTATTTTGAGGACGTTTTCTCTCTTTTTTTTTTAGTTATTGAAGCTTTAAAACACGATAGAAAAGAAATTCTCATTTAAAAATTTTTAAAAGAGAATAAGAGAAAAATATTTCACAAGAATATCAGTTGAATTAAGAAAATGAATTGGGAAATCATTCTTCCAGTATTTAGCATTGTTCAAGTATGGATGCCTCAAAAAGGGTGGACTGTTTTATATCTTTTCAGGTCTTTAAAAGCAACAGAAAGCTTTGGTTAACAGAGCAGAATTTCTCTTATTTAGGTAAATGTTACACTGAAAATAGTAATCCTTTTGAAATGCTAATTTTTTCATTTAAATATATTAAGCTGGAGGGATTTAGACGTGTGTTAAGGAGTCTTTTATTTCTCTGGTCATAACCTATTATTTTTTTGAACTTCTGGATGGCAGTTACTATATTGTGTTTATGTCCTTGGTTTCAGATTTCCAGAGACCTGTAGTGAAAACAATACAATCAACAGTGAAGATAATACACCAAATGTATCAGTACCCATTGCACTGACGAAGTAAGAGCTAGGCTGTTACAGTCAGAGAAAAAAAAAAAAAAAAAAAAAAAAAAAAACCAAACCAGTGAGCTGAGCACTGGGTTTTGGTGTTGTGTTTACGAACCATATGTGTATATTTAAATACATGTAGGGAAATAGTTTGTCTCTAAGGCAATTCAGTCAGTACTCATTTAACGAAAAATATCTTAAATTTCAGAAAATATCTTAAATTTCAGTGCAGCACAAAGGAGCCAGTTTTTACCCTAAATTTTCAGGAGTTATATATGATCTGAATTTTAGAGCTTAATTTTTGTGTCATTTGGCAAGGATGACAGCCTTGTGGGACCCGGTTGCCTTTCCCCTTGCACATGTTAGACAAAGCTGTATCTCTTGTGTTGGAGAAGTCTTCTAAGACAGTTTGAGTCTATAGGAGTTATGTAAGCATATTGTCACAACGTATCCCCAAAGCACGAACTTCATAAACATTTTTAAACACTTATTAGATGAGATCATTAACTGTTTTAGGAAGAAAGCTGATCAGCAATGGAACAAAAGACTTTCTTATACGGTGAAGAACCTAGGACCCGCTGTCTCATTTGCTCACCTAGCATTGTATTGCCAAAGAAGTTAAAATCAACATTTCCAGAGAATTATGGTATGTTATGCTTTTCAGTAGAGATTCCAAGACTCCAGAATGGCTTGTGTTTTATGCAAGCATCTTTAACAACTACCTGATGACCAGCAGACTAGCTGAATCTGAGTCAGAGATCACTGGTGACTCCTGGAGGTGGCAGTGTTTGTGTCACTAGGACAGCCAGCAGCAACCAGGGAGATTTTTGTCCTGGAAGGTTGCACAGACTGCAAGAATTGGGCTTCTGTGTATAGGGGAAAAGATGGGTTCAGAGAACTAGACTGATCAAGACTGATTCTTTTATAGCCAGTTCTGAAAATGTGCATTCCTCATTATTAACATTTTTTCCCCTAAATGAGAAGACTGAAGTACTGAAAAGTTATATTCTAAAAATGTTGGATATAGGCAACCCTTCACTATGCCATGTCTTAACTCTCACATCCCCTTAAATCCTTTATGCATTCTTTCTTTGCTGTTCTTTGTACATCATTCTATTATTCAACTTACTTCATTCAAAGGCCTGAATTCCTATTTCTGCAGTCCCATTAAGGGCATACTGAGCACTCTGGGACTCTGCCAAGGGCCCTGCCCACTCCGCACTGTCTCTTGGATGTACGTGTAGGTTGCAACCATTGCAGAATGATGAAGAAGATGTTCTTTACTTCTAGGGTTTCTCGAGGTTATTCTGAACATTATAAATTATGGCAACCCAAAAGTTATAAGAATAAAATGGACAGGATAATTGTCTTTTCCCCCTTTGGACATAGCTATAAAGAAGAATAGATCAAATTGGAATATATTATGGCTCCATTTCAGCCTATCTTCAGTGTAGGTCTAGTTCCACATAAGGTGTGAGTAGCAGGTGACATACTAATCAGGAACAATTTAATAATTTAAAGACTTTCTTCTGAACTAACGAAATTGCCTCATCTTAGAATAAAGGTCATAACCGTACCACCAACTATATATATAAGCAGTTAAAACTTTTTGAGTGTACATTTGCTGCTATATCCTACAGATAAAACTGTAAACTGAAAATGCATTCATCTGCTTTCTAAGATCCTAAAACTCTCAAAATATGCATATATATATTATCCATGAAGAATCTCAATACGGGTTTCAGGTGTTGGTCAAGTCATCCTCTGTAATTTTGCTTTTCTCCTTTTCTGTTCTTGTAAAATAGCCTTAGGTCTTTGATTCACTCCTCAAAAAAAAAAAAAAAAAAAAAAAGATCATAGCATTGCAGTTATGGATTTTATTTCAGATGTTTATTTAACATTTTTAATGAATTTTGATATTCTTGTTGCCATATAGAACAAGATTTTAGCTGTGTTGGAACATTTGCATTTGTAACATAGCCCAGTATAATGCCAAATTAAATGGGAATAGTTGTAGGCCAGATTCTGTTGGATTATTATTTTTAGCTTACTCTTTTCTTCTTTCAAACAGTGCTTTAAAAATAACTATTAAAAAAAAAAAAAAAAGCTACCCCTCAGTGCCATTTTCTTCTCTCACCTTCACACAGAGCTCCCTTAGAGTAGAATTGGTGTCAGAAAAGGTTCTGAATATATTCGAGGTTTACATGCAGTTTGTAGCTACCGTAGGGTGTGGAGGTTATTCCATTTGGCAGCAGTTCTCAAAGCTGAGCTTGCAGCAGAATCACTTGAAGGAGCTTGTTAAAGACACTGGATCCCATCTTCGACTCTAATTTAGTAGATCTGGGGTGGGGCTCAAGAATTTGTGCATTTCTAACCAGTTCTTAGTTGATGTTGATGCTGACAAACTGAGACCCGCCCCCCCATTGACAACCTCTGCCTAATGGTAATATCTGCATTCAGATGTAATAGACATATGTGTGTGTGTTATATACACATATGTGCTTTTTGCAAATTACACAGTGCACTGCAAGACCTACCTATGGATCTGATTGTAACTGTCCTCCAAACCTTAGCGGACACTGGAATAATGACTGTTTGGAATGGGCCATGGCAGTAATGTTTCTAAAACAATTAGTCTGTGGGGAAAAGCAAAATAATGAAAGTGAGTTAAGGGAGCATAGTATTTGAGGTGACAGAAGTGTGAGCATTTAGAGGACTTAGTGTACTATGTAGCAGCACTGCCCAAGGATGCATTTCTGTGGCTTTAACAATGGAGGGGAAGGGGAGGGGGAGGGAGGGAAAGAAGGTGGAGGTATGTTTTATTTGAGAAGAATAAAGCTAGGTAATGAAGTGGAGAGTTGTCTATAGAGGGGTATGTTTGTTATCATTCTGGAGATTCTGGCTGTAGGCTAAATAAGCAGATCTGACTGTGTTACTTTGCTTTCCACAGATAATTTATGGAACACCTCAGAGAACAGCTTTTGTATTTTACAAGTTATTTTCATGAATATTCTAAGGAAGTCCTTTTGTATTTATTTATTTTGATACAGGGTCTTGCTCCATCATCTAGGCTGGAGTGTCTTGTCACAATCATGGCTCACTGCAGCCTCAACCTCCAGGCTTCAGCAGTTCTCCCACCTCAGCCTCCCACATAGCTGGGACCACAGGCGTGTGCCACCATACCTGGCTAATTTTTAAATTTTTTTTTGTAGAGCTACGTCTGCTTATGTTGCCCAGGCTGGTCTTGAACTCCTAGGCTCAAGCAGTCATTCTGCCTCTGCCTCCTAAAGTGCTTGGATTATAGGTGTAAGCCACCACACTCAGCCTATTTAAATTTTTTTTATTGTTGTATAACAGATGTACATGTTCTTAGGATACATATGATCACTTCATACATTAATATAATTTGTAAAGATCAAATTAGTATAACTGGGATATTCATCACCTTAAATAGTTTTCTTTATGCTGGAAATATTGAAATTCTTCTTTTGTAGTTATCTGAAATACACAATAGATTATTGTAAGCTATAGTTACCCTACTAATCTATCAAACACTAGGTCTTACTTTTTCAATCAAACTGCATATTTGTACCCACTTATCAACCTCTCTTCATCTTCCCCTCACACCCCTACTCTTCTTGGTCTTTGGTGAGATCATTTTTTTTTTTTTTTTTTTTTTTTTTGAGATGGAGTCTTGCTCCATTGCCCAGGCTGGAGTGCAGTGGTGAGATCCTGGCTCACTGCAACCTTTGCCTCCCAGATTCCAGCAATTCTCCTGCCTCAGCCTCCCGAGTAGCTGGGATTATAGGTGTATGCCACCATGCCCAGCTAATTTTTGTACTTTTAGTAGAGACAGGGTTTTACCATGTTGGCCAGGATGGTCTCGATCTCTTGACCTCATGATCCGCCTGCCTCGGCCTCCCAAAGTGCTGGGATTACAGGCATAAGCCAACACGCCTGGCCTGAGATCCACTTTTTTAGCTCCTACATATGAGACAGAACATGCCACATGGTCTGTCTGTGCCTGGCTGATTTCACATAACATAATAATGTCCTCCAGTTTCATCTGTGTTGCTACAAATGACAGGATTTCACTAAGTTTTATGACTACATAATATTTCATTGTGTATATGCACCAAATTTTCTTTATCCTTTCATCTGTTGATGGGCACTTAGTTTGATTTTATATCTTGGCTATTGTGAATAGATCTGGAATAAACATGGGAGTGCAGATATCTCTTTAATATACTGACTTCCTTTCTTATGGATATGTACCCAGTAGTGGAATTGCTCGATCATATGGTAGTTCTGTTTTTAGTTCTTTTGAGGAACTTCCACATAGTTTTCCATAGTGGCTATACTAATTTATATTCCCACTAACAGTGTATGAAGGCCTTCCTAAGAAAGCTATTTTTAAGAGTTCCTTTTTCCTACTGTGTTAACTAGTAATCTGAAAAAAAGAAAAAAAAAAGTATTAGCAACTCCACATAGCCAACTTGATAACCTACTGGAATAAATTTATTACCTATTAAATAGTACTTAAATATAAGAATTATACAATTGGGGACAGTGTGTAATAACAGTTTTTTAAATTATTCTGTTTTTGATAATTTATTCCCAATTCTGAAATGGTTCTATTAAAGAAAGCCCAGACTTTTCAAATAAAAGTTGTTTCTTATTTATATGGTTGCTCAATATATAAGTATAGCTTTCACTGACAAACAGATGAGTTTGTTTTTTGTTTTTTGGGTTTTGTTTTTTTTTTTGAGACAGAGTTTTGCTCTGTCACCAGAGGCCAGGCTGTAGTGCAGTGGCGCTATCATGGTTCATTGCCACCTCCACCTCCTGGGTTCAAGCAATTCTCCTGCCTCAGCCTCCTGAGTAGCTGGGACTACAGGCACGCACCACCATGCCCAGCTAATTTCTGTATTTTAGTGGAGACGGGGTTTCACCATGTTGGCCAGGATGGTCTCAATCTCTTGACCTCGTGATCTGCCCACCTCAGCCTCCCAAAGTGTTGGGATTACAGGCGTAAGCCACCACACCTGGCCGAGTGATTTTTACATATTATCTACAACATAGAAAAACAAATCAAAATAGAGAACTTATATAATACTGACAACTATGAAAAATTATCAGTTATTGAATTATAACCGTTATCCCAATGCCAGGAAATAGCAAATAAAAAGTATCTAGAGCTTCTTTCATTCATTATTTTCCCTCCCTCTCTCCCTCCCTCCCTTCTCTTTCTCTCTTTCTCCCTGCCCTGCCCTGCACTGCCTGCCCCTTTTTGGCTGGACTCTTGCTCTGTCCCCAGCTGCAGTGCAGTGGCACAATCTGTTTACTGCAACCTCCACCCCTCAGGTTCAAGCCATTATCGTGCCACACCCTCCTGAGTAGCTGGGACTACAGGTGCGCACCACCATGCCCAGCTAATTTTTGTATTTTTACTAGAGACAGTATTTCACCATGTTGGCCAGGATAGTCTCGAACTCTTGACCTCATGATCTGCCCATCTTGTCCTCCCACAGTGCTGGGATTACAGGCATAAGCCACCATATCCGGCCTAATTCATTATTTTCAAAACAATCGGTCATCCATTCAACACATAGTTATTTAACATGCACTGAAGTTTGAGACACTGATTTGGACACTCAGTGTTATAAGCTTGCAAGTTGTAATTCTAAAGGGCTGAGAATTTTGAAAACAAAACCTTTCAGAACTCCAGCACTAAAATGAACATTGCCCTTCAGAGAGTTCACCTTGGGCGGTTATGGCTGTTCCAGCATCGTGAGGGTGATGTCTCCCCAGTGGCAGCCAGGTCAGGGGACGTGCAGGAATGTGGGCTAATTAATGTCAGCACCCCATGTTTGTGCCTCGCTTTGTCATACATACCTTATTTATGTGACTTGACTTTAAACTTTTAGGTGTTTGGAATAACAAATTTACTTTTAAAGAATAATGGCCTCTATCTGACAGAATAAGAAAAGCAATAGAATACAATATTAGCTCTGAAGACTACTTGCAAAAATGTGTTCCAGCGAAGGCTTTGTTAAGAGCAGCGCTATCCAAATCAGGGCAGTTCCTACCAAGACCACTCTGCTGGTGCTCCCTGTTGCCCAGTCCTAACGCGCCGGGATGTTGGTTTAAACATTGGATCATTGTTGTTCGTGTGCCATTTCATATTACATGGTCTATGCGGTCATGTCATGGAGTATAACTTTATTGTATACACACACTTCACACACTTCCAGGTCACTGTAGATTGTTTAGGTAGCTTTGCACCAAGACCAGAGTAAAGGCTCGTTTGAGAACATCCACAGCTGATTTTGAGGATCCCCAAATTGCTGTCATCACTTAATCCCTTTTTCTGAATAAAAATTGTCAAGATCATGAGTCAACCACCTGTTCTTATTTTGGAATCAGTGTTTCCTTTGTAAAGAAAGGCAGGAGACACGAGCACTCTGTTTCCAGGGGATTGCTGTGTGTGAAGATAAATAAGGAAGAACTGCATTTTTTTAATAGCAATTAAGTACCATACCTGATCATCTCATGGCTACATGGCATTTGTAATAAATAAATGACAAAACTAAATGAAATTTAAAAGGTTTAATTAGCAAATTTTATTAAAATGTCATGAGCTATTTACTTATTCTACAAACATGCCAGAGGCCTGTGAACCAGAGCAACTCCATCTTAAAAAGGAGCTGGGCAAAATGAGGCTGAAACCTACTGGGCTGCATTCACAGACGGTTAAGGCATTGTAAGTTACAGGATGGGGTAGAAGGTTGGCACAAAATACAAGTCATAAAGCTAAAACACTGACAAAACAGGTTGCAATGGGAGCCGGCCAAAACCCCACCAAAACCAAGATGGCAACAAGAGTGACTTCTGGTCGTCTTCACTGCTACACTCCCACCAGCGCCATGACAGTTACAAATACCATGGCCACGTCAGGAAGTTATCCTGACGTGTCTCATGGTCTAAAGTTTCATGGTCTAAAAAGGGGAGGCATGAATCATCTACCCCTTGTTTAACATATCATCAGGAAATAACCATTAAAAATGGGCAACCAGCACTCCTTGGGGCTGCTCTGTCTCAGGAGTAGCCATTCATTTATTCCTTTACTTTCTTAATAACTTGCTTTCACTTTACACAGCAGACACGACCTGAATTCTTTCTTGCACAAGATCCAAGAACTCTCTCTTGGGGTCTGGATTAGGACCCCTTTCCTGTAACATAACTCTTTGTCCTGTAACAAAGATGTTGAATATATTCAAACTTGGCTCACCTTTTTAAAAAAGCAGTATTCGAATGACTCACAATACTGATACAGAGATCTTGAACCACAGAAGGGCCAATACTGAGGAGACCCCCGACTCAAAGGCAATAGACTGCAGCACTGATTGGATGACTTTGCCTAAGTGGTGGATACCTGGGTAAAGAATGGGATTGGGTTAGAGGCCCAATGTAGGGAAGTTAGAGTTTGTCCTAACAGGTTAGAGACCCCGATTAACAAAAGGAAAGGATGCTTGACTGGCTTTGGGTTAGAAGCCCAACTTGGGAGGGTTAGAGTCCCTTCTAAGACTTAGGGGGTTAGAGGCCCCCTCTATAAAGTCCCTCTCTGCTAAGGACAGGTTTGGTGCTGTGAGATGTTAACTGCTATTCTCTTCGGGTTAATCTGTTTCGCCCTCTTTGCTGATGGCTGTGGGTGACAAGAGTGAAGGACGTGGGGAGCTTTTTCCACTCCTTCACGACAGCAGCCACAGCAGCCTGAACTTTTTAGTATCGCAGCAATGGAGCCTCTTCCTCTTGCCTCCCTGAGCATTTCACCTTCCCCACCCTGCCACAGACAATGGCTTTCTCTCTCTCCTTTCCCTTTCTGTTTTGTTACTCAGGGCAACCATCTTGCTCAGAGACCATGTGTTGAAACTCTCAAGTTGGAGGTTGGATTAAAGATGATGGGGCTCACCTATCTGGGGACAAATTTAAGCCTTGCCAATTCGATAATCGGGTGCTAAGCAGACTGGCTAATGTCTGTGTTTTATCACTTGTATTTTGCTCTGGCCAGAAGGAAAAGAAACAGTTTTCCTTTGTGATGCTGCTGGGCCCCAAGGGCCATGGTGCCACAAGCCGTATCACTAAGGCTGCTCAGGGAAAGGGAACCCGGAAGCCTGGCATGCCGACAAAGGGTAAGAATTTCTTACCAGTCAGCTTTCTGGCTTCTCTTTGTGCAAATGGTTAAATGAGTGGAAAAAAAATATCAGTGTTTATCTCCTCTGTAAAGTCTGGATTAATGGCCGGGCGCGATGGCTCAAGCCTGTAATCCCAGCACTTTGGGAGGCCGAGGCGGGTGGATCACGAGGTCGAGAGATCGAGACCATCCTGGTCAACATGGTGAAATCCCGTCTCTACTAAAAATACAAAAAGTTAGCTGGGCATGGTGGTGCGTGCCTGTAATCCCAGCTACTCAGGAGGCTGAGGCAGGAGAATTGCCTGAACCCAGGAGGCGGAGGTTGCGGTGAGCCGAGATCGAGATCGCGCCATTGCACTCCAGCCTGGGTAACAAGAGCAAAACTCCGTCTCAAAAAAAAAAAAAAAAAAAAAGGTCTGGATTAATGCAAAAAGGAATTCTAAGGCTAGTTTTAAGCCGGTGTATTTTGTGCTACAAATTCATTTTTCTGTATTGAGGGGTACTTCAGGATAAAACATGGGCTTAGAACACCTGTAAGCCCGCTTTTCGAGACAACCCAGCAAGCTGATCTGTAACAAACTTGGCTGCAGGTCCCTGAAACAAACAAGAAACTGGGTGAAGTCTCCATGTTGTTTTATGTCCTTGGGAACTTAACCACGTGGCGGTACTTTCTCTAGGTCTCTGCTTTTCAGGGCACAGGAGTTTTAGGATTCATGTCATAGTCAGCTGTAAAAATCATATTAAATAGTTAGAAGCCTTTGCAGTCTCAAAATTAACTACTCTAGACTTCTTCTGGGAAAAAAAAAACAGAGACTGCCCTGTGCTGTAGCTCAGTAGCTAAAGTTTTTGCTGTTTCACAGTGGCGATCCAGGTGCAATTCCCCACCTAGAAAGTAAGTTGTTTCTGGTTTAATATCTGTGTGACCTTGTCAATTCTCTTCTCCATGGTCTTAAATTTTCCTTTCTCTGAGCACCTTGGAGGTTACCTTTGAGTAAAGTTCAGAAATTAAAAATACTGGCCGCTTGGCATGGCTAAAGTGGGATAATAAGAAATCTGAAAGGATTTATTTTTTAAAGAGCACTATGGTTAAAAGTCAGCTTAATTAAAAGTGGATAAACAAGCTATAAATATATTCAAAAGGCCTTTGTGTTTTTCTCTTCTTGGAACTTGTTTTTCTGAAAAATGTTTGGTTTTTTTTCTAAGTCGACTAAATTATTTTTCCCCATTGTGTGTGTGCGTGTGTGTGTGTGTGTGTGTGTGTGTGTGTGTGTCTTGCCACTCAGTGTATATATGAGAGGCCCTAAGATAACTTGTGGTAGCCTGGGACTCCTTGAAAAAAAACAGAGGACGCGCCAGAGACTCTGTTTTGGGGAAAAAAAACCTCTGTTTTTCTCATGAAACCCTAGGAAATAAAAGCAGATAAATATCTCTCAAAAGCAAAAACCCTGCTCTGTTTTACATTGTGTGATCTGAGGGTTTTGAGTTTGGGGGGCATCAGAAATTACTTTGCATTGTAAGACAGCTTTGGTGTGTAATACCTAGGTAGGAAATAATACTTTACGGGATGGCTAATAGTAGTTACGGAGGGATACTTAACTCTTTGCACACTTGGATCGGAGAGGCATGCTCTTGGCCACCTGGAAGATAAGGAAACATCCCCACCTCCCACTGGGAGATGCATCTTCCATGAGGGATGGACTGATGACAAAATGGGCTGATTGGCTTTGGTCTGCCTTGCAATGAAATGCAGGGTAGAATCATGGTACTGTCTTCTCCTGTAGTATTTCCCTCCTTTTGGGAATCCAGGAATCTGTAAAATGACACCCTTAATTTTGGGAGTCTGCCTTTGCCTTCAGCTGCTTATCAGCTACTTATTTGACCCTAGGAACACATGCTTTCCCGGCCCTGTTCTTCCACGAGCTCCACCCTGAAGCCAGTAATCCAACTAAACATCTTAAAAACTGGCAAATAAAAAAATCTTACAACTACTGTAGTAATCTGTCTTTCTGTGTAGCTATGTATGTGTTGTGTGTACCACTTATATAAAAGAGTTCTAATTAATTGGCTTAAACAAAAGTAAGTGCTTAAATCAAATATTCTAAAAGCAACATAAAAATTGTAATGCCTTTTGGTTCATATAATTTTAGTAATCTTTAGGAAATAAAAACAGCTTTAAAAATTATTGGTAAGATAAAAACATTTAGTCTAAATTATGCAAGTCAGATATTAAGTTTGCTAAATGCTTTAAGGTCATAAACTGGCTCTTTAACTTTAAAAAATCGTTTCATTGACCTACCTTAAAATTTGCCTACTTTCCTATCATTAGATTCTAGTGAAGGCCTGGGGACATGGAGAGTTAGCAATGCCCCCAGCTGTGCAGGAGAGTCAGCTCTTATCTGCCCTTTTGTCTGGTATGTCCTGGGCTAGACTCCATGCCTAGCAGATAATTAATTTCTCAAATGTACCATGGTTTTCACCAAAAATGGAAGTTGCTAAGAGTTACCATTGTAACATGTAATTAAAACGACTAAAGAAATAATTTTATGCTAGGCATGAGGGCAGGTGCCTGTAGTCCCAGCTACTCTGGAGGCTGAGGCTGGTGGATCGCTTGTGTGCAGGCATTCTGGGCTGTAGTGCACTATGCCTATCGGGTGTGCACACTAAGTTCGGCATCAATATGATGTCTTCCTGGAAGTGGGAACCACCAGGTTGCCTAAGGAAGGGTGAACAGGCCCAGGTCAGAAATGGAGCAGGTCAAAACTCCCATGCTGATCAGTAGTGGGATAGCACCTGTGAATAGCCACTGCACTCCAGCCTGGGCAACATAGTGAGACCCTGTCTCTAAAAAATGAAAAAAAGAAACGGTTTTACATGCAAGGTATGTAAAGAAAGTAAAATGTGTTTTTGGTAAAAATTATAAGAAGTCATGGGAATGTGAATTTTTTGTGCCTAAATTTAAAAGTTAAAGGATTGTTTTAAGTTAAAAAAAAAAAAAAAAAAAAAAAAGGCCAGGCATGGCGACATATGCCTGTAAAATCAGCACTTTGGGAGGCTGAGGTGGGTGGATCAAGAGGTCAGGAGTTTGAGATTAGCCTGGTCAAGATGGTGAAACCCTGTCTCTATTAAAAATACAAAAATTAGCTGTGCATGGTGCTGGGCATCTGTAATCCCAGCTACTCAGGAGACTGAGACAGGAGAAATGCTTGAACCCAGGAGGTAGAGGTTGCAGTAAGCTGAGATTACGCCACTGCACTCCACCCTGTGTGACAGAGCAAGACTCCTTCTAAAAAACAAAAAACAAAACAACAACAACAAAAAACTAAAGGTTTAAGCAAGTTGTAGAAATTTATAAAAATTAATCATAAGAGATTGTGTGTGAACATATTGGCTAAAGTTAAAAGGGTATTACTCGGTTTTTCTGTAAATTAAACATTGGAATAGGAACACAACAGGTTTTTCTTAAAGCACTAATCTGCTCTTTCACAAAAAGCAAAGGGTTTTTACGAATAAACCCTTTATGTAATAATAATAATAAAAGGTTTATAAGAATCTTACCTTATGGTTAAACATTAAAATTGGGTAAATATATCCATAATGTTTTATTTAAAAATTGGGTTTAACATTAATAGTACATTAATATAAAGGGAAATGTTAGTGTATTTGGTATAAAATCATACAGGAAGCATTATTAAATGTGAAATTATGTTTTGCTTTCTTTGAAATATATTTTGCATAAATGTATTATTGGCATATGTTCCAAAGTTATAGGAAACTCCTATAATTCTAATATAATTTAATGTATGTTATTAATAATTAAGATTATTATGTAAAATTTTGTGTGCCACAGAAGTAACCAAATTTCCTTATCAATTGTGGCTTTAATAGTGGCTGTCCTAAAACTTTTTATCATCTACAGACAATTGTTGTCTTGTTTTCATCCTTTTTAGAAGGTAGTTTATAATCAATTATAGAACTCTATAAGGTGTTCTTAAATGCAGGTTTTCTAATAACTTTGGAGATTGTAACATCAAAATAAAGGAAAAAGCTTTCAGCCCTCTCACAGAAAACTAAAATGTTCATAACTATCAAACAAAAATTAACTACATGGACTAAACTGAAGAAGATAATCTTTTTAACTTTGCTTAAAACATTGCTAATCCTTTATTTTGTTTTTCATAGCCAAAGAAACTTTTCTTTTGAGGTGTTTACAGCTTTTAACAGTTGAGTGAACTCTGATGAACAAAATTTTAAAGCATATTTATTTTTCTCTACCTAATTTCTTCAAAATTTAGAAACTAGTTGTCAATATTCTTAACTTATGGAAATACAGTTATTTGCATAGGTGCAATAAGAATCTGTTTTCCTTTGTAAGAGAACACAATTGGAAATTATTGGTTATTTTGCCAAGGCTTTGACTAGAAAAGAGTGTTTTCCTTTAGGGAATTAAACTTAATTTATAAAGCCAATAAAAGCCCCATAGGGAACCAGCCTCATACCTTGCCTACAACAGTCCCCATACAGGGTTTCTAACCTGTGGTAAGTAAAAAATGTCACTTTCTAACAGGCCCAGAAGCCACACATTATCTTAGGACATCAAGAGAAAAGAAATTGACCCAACTCATAGGTATTTAAGGACACAAACCCATGGCTGGGCTCAGCTTTAAAAAGTCTTATCTCAAATTCCTTCTATGGAACAAAGCTCCATCAAAGCCAATTGAAAGGAAAAAAAAAAAGCTAATGTGAAAAATGATTATTTTTGCTACACTTTATACAAATAATCAGGCCAAGGATAATAGAGCTAATCAGTCTTACCATGATTTGTCTTTAATAAAAATGGGAAACCAGAAAGAGAAATATTATTTCGAAAAATATGGTATACTTGATATTAGATTCTAGTCTCATCAGTTGTTTTTAAGTTTGTTTCTGCAATTTAGGCTAAGCCTGCTTATTCCTGTGAACTAACCAATGATCCCTAACTGTTGCTCAGAAGAAACAAGAGGAATGGGTAATGTAAAAATCTGAATCTGGGGTAGGTGTGGTTTCTCACACCCATAATCCCAGCACTTTGAGAGGCTGAGTGGGTAGATCACGAGGTCACAAGTTCGAGACCAGTCTGGCTGACATAGTGAAACCCTGTCTCTACTAAAAATACACACACACACACACACACACACACACACACACACACACACAAAGCCAGGTGTGGTGATGTGCACCTGTGATCTCAGCTTCTCGGGAGGCTGAGGCAGGAGAATCATGTGAACCCGGGAGGCCAGAGTTGCCGTGAGCCTGCTGTTGCAATCCAGTCTGGTCAACAGTGTAAGATGATCTCAAAAAAAAAAAAAATCTGAATCAGTATTCTATTTCTGGGTACATTACAGTCAGCTAACAGGCACATATCAACTTAGTTCCAACAGTTGCCCAGTTCATTAAAAGCCTTGTAATTAGTTTACTTGAAGTAAGTTCACTTATTTTGCTTTACTCTTGTGGAATATATTGCTGTTATACTCTTTGTGTAGGAATCCAGGACAAGCTTACTGAATATTTTCTTAAATTAAGCACTTATTAATCTTCCATTATCACCTTTTGTTGAAACTCAAGAGTCATAAATAAACCTTACCATACTAATACTTTGTGACTGAGCTCCTCTCTACCCTAGATGTAAAAGTCCTTCATAGTTAGGCAAAAGTATCATCTCCCCTGTTCAGCCTAAAAAAGTTACAGAAGATGTGTCGTTGTCCCTCCACGACCCTTAAAACTAAGGGTTCTCTATGAAAGGGAGTGGGGGGATGTCAGAGGCATGTGAACCAGAGCAACTTCATCTTAAGTAGGAGCTGGGTAAAATGTTGAAACCTACTGGGCTGCATTCCCAGACAGTTAAGGCATTCTAAGTCATAGAATGAGACAAGAGGTTAACAGAAAATACAGGTCATAAAGACTTTACTGATAAAGAGCTTGCCGTAAAAGAGCTGGCCAAAGCCCATCAAAACCAAGATGGCAACAAGAGTGACTTCTGGTCGTCTTTACTGTTACACTCCCACCAGCGCCATGACAGTTTGCAAATGCCACGAAAATGTCAAGAAGTTACCTTATATGGTCTAAAAAGGGGAGGCATGAATCATCTACCCCTTGTTTAAGATATAATCTAGAAATAACCATAAACATGGGCAACCAGGACTCCTTGGGGCTGCTCTGTCTCAGGAGTAAGCTGTTCTTTTATTCCTTTGCTTTCTTAATAACTTGCTTTCCTTTTACACAGCAGACACAACCTGAATTCTTTCTTGCATGAGATCCAAGAACTCTCTCTTGGGGTCTGGATTAGGACCCCTTTCCTGTAACATAACTCTTTGTCCTGTAACAAAGATGTTGAATATATTCAAACTTTGCTCTCCTTTTTAAAAAGTAGTATTTGAATGACTCACAATATTGATACAGAGATCTTGAAATGGACGGCTTGGTACTGCTAAGTTTTGACAGGTTTGGGAGATTCTCCCTACCTTTGACATGGCTATACATCTATGGCAGTGCTTGTGTTGTTCTTCAGGGTTGTTTCTGCGAGGACAGAGTCAGAGCATGGATGAGCAAGGCATGCCCCAGCCCCAGCCACTAAACCCTGAAAAGGATTCAGATGTCTGCAGGGGAAGGAAGGAAAAATCCTAGAGGGAGGAATCATTACAGCGATTATGATTTATTTTCACAAAATACAGAGGTGAGAGTACTGGACAGTTGACCAAGGGAAAATCAAAGACTTGGTGTACAGAAGTGACTCTCTAAATGCTGTTGAGTGTCAAAGGGAATGAAGTAGATCAGGTGTCCCCAAACTACAGCCCGCGGTCTGCATGCGGCCCCCTGAGGCCATTTATCCGGCCCCCCGCCGCACTTCAGGAAGGGGCACCTCTTTCATTGGTGGTCAGTGAGAGGAGCACAGTATGTGGCGGCCCTCCAACGGTCTGAGGGACAGTGAACTGGCCCCCTGTGTAAAAAGTCTGGGGATGCCTGAAGTAGAGGATCACTGAGAAAAGAAAAGATGTCACCCTAGCCAACAAGCAATCGGATCCTCCCTGTACAGGCCCTTTCCCCTTTATAGATGTAAAAATTGGACAGACTCTTTGTCTTCCTGCTTGACTTCCTCCCTGTCTAAGGTTCAAAACTAAGGGGGACTAATTTTTGGAAAGTAAGATTGGAGAGAACCTTGAGGATTATCTAATCCATATTATCTTTCTAAGGAAAAGCATACCCAGTTGTCGTAATTAAGGGGAAATTGCTGATGAAAAAAACCAAACTCTGTAAAAGATTTAAAGAGGTTTATTCTGAGCCAACATGAATGGCTGTGGCTGGAGGAACAGTCTCAAGGGAGTCGTGAGAAAATGTGCCCAAGGAGGCTGGGTTACAGTTTTGTTTTTATACATTTTAGGGAGAAAGGGGTTATAGGCAAAGACATAAATCAACACATGTAAGGTATAAACTGGTTTAGCCCAGAAAGTTGAGACACCCAGAAGTGGACATAGGCAGAACTGGGGGCTTACAGATCATAGGTGGATTCAAAGATTGTCTGATTGGCAATTGGTTGAGAGAGCTTCGCTTTGTCTAAAGACTTGAAGTCAGTGAAAAGAAATCCATGAGTTAAGATAAGGGGGGGTTGTGGAAGTCAAGGTTCTTGTTAGGAAGATGACCCCTCCGGTAGTAGCCTCCAGAGATAATAGATGGGAAATGTTTCTTTTCAGACCTTAGAAGGTATCACTCTTAGTTAGTTTCTCTTACATCCTAATCCTGACTGTATGAATGGAAATTCTCTGTAGATGTTAATTTAGGCCATGAAAGATGGCTTTGCAGGTTTATTTTTAAAATGTCAAAGAAATATATTTGGGGGTGAAATATTTTCATTTCCTTCAAGGTTGGCTATCTGTCATGTGATGCTATTCCAGACGGAAAGTAGAAAATGGAGAAGATGATATGGTTCCAGAAGGTGGAATTTGGTATCTTATTGCTACACAAAGAATCTGTTTCATGAGTCTTGTGATTTCTGTGTTAACGTTAATGCTGGTCAGTTTTGCCTGAACTCCAAAGGGAGTGGGTATGAGGAGGTATGTCTGACCTCCCTTCCAGTCTTGACCTGGAATTTAGTTTTTCAGATTTTCCAGGGTCCCCTTGCCTCAGAGTGGCATCTCTTCAGTCTGTTGGGGACTTACGACCTTATTTTTGATTTACAAAATAAAGAAATAGTATGGGGGAGCAAGATAGAAGGACATCTGCAGAGGCCTAAGCCACACACTCAAAATTGCCACTTTCAGGAAATGTTTGTATATAACCTGATAGATTAAATTCATCAATGTTTACAATCTGGACCCTCTAAAGATGGAGACTCTAGTCAGAATATTCTTAATTTTTAATATTGTTAGAAGTCACTCTGAAATTGTAGGATCTCTGATACTACTGTGAAACCCCCTGAAAATCATATTATCCCTACATTCAAGCTAAATTGTGGATCCTGGGTTGCTGGATATCTGTGTAAAAACAAACATCACACAAACACTGATAATAGGTAGTATTTTGCATTCTGTTGCTTTATTTTGGTTTTGGAACAAAATCAAATATCTACCTTCTTTAATTCCTGTGGGACCCGTGTTCTCTTATCTCTGGTCATTTTAAAACTATAGTTCAGGATATAGAAATTCCTCCTGCTAAGACAACCAGCGTCTTGAGGGCTCTTAGTGTTTATTATAACTGATCCTGTTTCCTTAGAACAGGGCTCAATCTTTATAAACCAGTTAGTTATCGCCTTACAGAAGGACTTATTCTTCTTTCTTGACAGTTCAAAGTCTAACCACCCTCTTCCTAAGTGCTGCTGAAAAGACCTTTCCCTGAAATTTAGTCTTTAGGGCATCCATTGATTTAGAAAGACCCTGGTTCAGGGTCAGAAGAATTGCGAAGGAAACAAAAGCTCTTCTTTTTTCTCCTCTTTGCAATCCTCATTGGTAAATAGGGCCTTACCATCCTTCTACCAGGCTTAGGTGGAGGCGCAGGACATCAGGAACAGGTGGGTCCACTGGTGCATTTCAATTCTTGTCACAGAAGAAGGGGACATGTCCTTGAAAATTATTTTGCCTAGTTTTCACCTGAGTTAAGGAGGACACAGAGAGGGAAGCAGTGGGGATTTGGAGACGTTTTGATTTCTTTGCTATGTGTGATGCCTTTGTCTCGGAACCTCAATCCTATAAGCAGTAGCAATATTTTTACGGGGGCTTCCCATCTTCAATAAACTGTATAACAGTAATTAATTCTCACAGCATCCATTTGACTAAAGCATTATTATCCCTGTATTATAGGGGAGAAAACTGATTTGCCAAACCCCACAAAGGAAGTCAATGTCGAAGGAAGGATTATCGCACAGGAGGGTCTAAAAGTCTAATCTCAGCTCTGAGACGCTTTTTATTGTTAATTTTTTTCTGTGGGAGCAGATGCAGTGGGGATTTACCAGGTGAATTCACGGAGGGTGTGTGAACAGGCGGCAGCTCTGCCCTCGTGAAGTCTTCGTGACCGTTAGGCAAGTTTAAGCTGATTAGATGTGGTTTGTCTCCACACAGCTCTCAACAGAGATATAAAAATATAGGGTGAATTATTATACAGTGAACATAACCAGAAATGTTGTTCTACCCATTTCCACCTAAATGAGTTCGAGGTATAGATGTCTTATCTATTGAGTTGACATATTTTCGCAAAGGTTGGGTAGACTGAAATATTTAGTTTGCATTCTTTTCCATAATAATGACTCACTTAACTGTAGGTCATTAATCTCAATTCTCCACATTATAATTCAGCTAAGAATTAGTAAGTAAGCAAAAGAAATGTCCCAACAGTCTAAAAGATTTCCCCCATTCCTCTAAAGTAACAATGCATTGCTCTTTGGAAAACCACACAAAGCTGATTTGCTACAGGTTTAGGCATGGCGATGACAGCTTTGCACAGGATTCACCAGGTAAAGAAACAGATGAAATGAGAGCAAACCTTCCTAGAGGCCAGCCTGCAGAAACCCCAAACTGACCCTCTAAGAACGAGGGCAAAACCAGAACTATGACAATGCATAAAAACTCACAAACTTGGTCAAGCTTAGGCCACTGTTTTCCTGCAGAGGCAAGCTGTTTAATTGCTGCAGTTAAGCCCTGCTAGCACTACCTTACAACTAACGTAATGGTTACTATTCACAGTGATCAAACCAAATATTCATTTAGTTGTGGAACATTTATTGAGCTTCTGGGGCTCTGATGGTGAAGAAGACAGACGCGGTCTCTACCCTCATAGAGTTTATAATTTAGGGATGAGGAATGTCCATGCACGAGGACATACAGTGCTATAATGGTTTCAGCTTGGGATAGGTGCCGGTGCTGTGGATGACATGAATGAAGCACCGTAGAGAGAATAGCTGAGTGAGATGATTTCCTTCACATGCAGGGGTTGGGAGTGTCAGAGACTCGTGGGTGCCTGCAGTGTGACTCCTGTAAGATCTGGAAGAGTTTTAAACTGGGAAATGACGAGATCTGATTGAAGTTTGTAAAAGACAGTCGATTGTGAGTTCGTCTTAGGGTTGAGGAGAGGAGTGTAATCAGGTGGTCATTGAAGACAGTTGTAACTGGGATGAATATGGAGAAGATGATTTGGTCTAATATCATCTGGAGAAAACAGGATGATCTTCCAGACATAATCATAACAAAATAATGAACACCGTTGGAACACGGGCCAGGTGCTGGGCACTGTGACCTCTCACTTGATCCCCTGACAGCCCTGTGAGAGGGAGGTGCTGTCAAGCGCCACTCTGAAGAGGTGAAGACGTTTGCCTGCAATTTCACTGCTAATTCATGCTATTGCTGGGGTTTAAGCCCAGTGGTTTGCCTCCAGAGTTCATGTACTTAGGCCCGAGATAATTTCCAGAAGATGAGCATTTTGCATTCCCCAATTATCCCTGTCAGATTTTTGAAAGATAGATAATTCACTTGGGGAAACTCATCCCAAGAAGGCTGATCAGGGTGAGCTATTCTTTACTCTTGTGAGTGAATCAATACCATGATATGAGTACAAGCCCCTGCTTTGTTCCTTTTTGGCTAAATATCCTTATTCTCTTAAGCATCTTCCAGGAAGCTGTTATTGATTGTACCACATTTCAATGGTACATGCTGATTGTAAGAGGAAGATGTGTACATTCTGTTAGAAGGCAGGTGCAAAACAATTAAAGAAGAATCAGGACAAAAACACTCCAAGAGCTGGGCCTCCCCTATTCAGGCTTGAGGAGCAGGCCACATTCAACACAAGGCAATTTCCAACAGTGAATATCCTGTTTGCCTCTGACAAAGGGACTGTGTAAATTGAGAAGTGTGAAGGAATGCCAATTCGGAAATTTGAGCTTTACAAAAATATTTTGGTTTAACTTTAATGAAGGAGCTTTGTATTCTAAAGATTATTGCATGAAAATAGTTATCTTTCGAGGAAGGCTGTTTCTCCTATTAATGCTTTAAGTAAGACTAGCATCTTCTCAAGTATACATAGGGGTATTCTTTCTCTCCACAATGGACCTGTTAGAGCAAGAGAAAGAATCAGCAACAACATGCGAGGAACATATAGGGACAGTCTTGCTGGAGTCCAGAATGAGCAAGCAGGGCAAACTGAAGAGGAGATAGAAATAGACTTCAGAGAAGGTGGAAAATGCTAACATCATGGTATTAGCACGAGAAGAAACTTTGGGGGAAGCTGGGCTAAGAAGATGTTTGGGCTGGAGGATAGGTAAGTCACTCAAGCTGTGCTTTCTTTTGCACATTGTAGTCTTCTACATTTTTTTATTTACTGTCATAAAGAAAGCCTTTTCATCAGAGCAAGGACGGAGGTACCTAATTCACGTGAAGCCCTCCCCAGAGAGGAGAAAGGAGATATTCCTGAGATGACAGGAATCCCTGCTTCCCCCGAGCCCTAAGGAGTGATAGAGTGTTTGGCCTGCAAAAAGATGTCCTTGACAGCTTTGTCACCTTCACTGATGCTTGTTCAGAGGCTAAGTGGCGTGAGGATGTGTTTGGATAGAGAAAGAAGGGAAGTGATGAGGGTGGGTTTGAGGTCTCTTGTTCATGTGGCCTATCTCGATCCCCTGGAGTAGGCCTGCTTAACTGAAGCATCCTGGGTGTGGATGCTGAGTTTCTGAAATGTAAGTAAGTTCTGATACACAAAAAGTCTACAAAATTAAAGGCAAAGTCATTTAACTTTGTACTTGGGCTCTGTAACTTGCAAGATAATGATTGCTTTTAGACTACGTGAAGTAAACAGAATACCTTGAGATTAAAGGGCTATTTCTGAGTTTAAGTCCAGTGGTCCCTAATTTATTTGTTGTTTTAGTATTTTTTATTTTTATTTATTATTATTATTTTGAGATGAAGTCTCTCTCTGTTGCCCAGGCTAGAGTAAAGTGATGCCGTCTTGCCTCACTGCAACCTTCATCCCCCGGGTTCAAGTTAATCTTCACACCTCAGCCTCCCATATAGCTCAGATTACAAGCACACACCACCACACCTGGCTGAGTTTTGTGTTTTTAGTAGACGCAGGGTTTCACAATGTTGGCCAGGTCTTGACCTCAAGTAATCCACCCACCTCAGCCTTCCAGGGTGCTGGGATTACAGGTTTGAGCCACTGCATTGGCAGTATTTTTTTATTTAATTGGATTGTTGATGAGTTTGGTTAGTTTTTATTGTCATCTCGTATAATGGCAGAATTTTCTCCTGTGTGCCAGCTCCCCAGAACCAGGTGTGACGGCCATTCTTGCATTTCCTGCCATTCAGCAGGAAAGACCATAAAAAACAGCTGCCGGACTTGCCCCTGGGCATGTATGAGACAACTCGCCTGCAGCTTGGGAGCTCTTCAAGGGCAAGGCCTGTGTCGCCTTCTTCACGTTGTTCCTGGCACCTGCTACTCTATACTTGCTTTCACCCTCTGATTTGTGGAAACATTACTGGACCTTCTCAACATCACATATGCATTCTGTAGGCAGATTTTGACTGAATACCCAAAGTGTGGCAAGGATTGCTCTAGGCCCTGGGAATAAAGTGGAAATAAAGATCCATGTTTTCATGAAACTTCGGTATTTTGCTGGGATAATGGAGAGGTGAACGGATAGGAATATTATTTCAGAGCATAGTGAGTGCTCTTTAAAAAAAAAAAAAAGGGATGTCATGGGGCAGGTGTGGTAGCTCACACCTGTGATTCCAGTGCTTAGGGAGGCCAAGGCAGGAGGATCGCTTGAGGCCAGGAGTTTGAGACCAGCCTGGGTAGCATGGCAAGACCCATTTCTACCAAAAAAAAAGAAAAATGTAAAAAATTAGCTGGGCGTGGTGGCACATGCTTGATTGATGTGCTAGCTACTCAGGAGGCTGAGGTAGGAGAATCATTGAGCCCAGGAGTTTGAGGTTGCAGTGAGCCGTTATCATACCACTGCACTCCAGCCTGGCAACAGAACAAGATCTGATCTCCTAAAAAAAAAAAAAAAAAAAAAAAAGATCAATTGGCTAGGCATGGTGGCTCACTCCTGTAATTCCAGCACTTTGGAAGGTGGGCAGATTATGAGGTAAAGAGATCAAGACCATTCTGGTCAACATGGTGAAACCCAGTCTCTACTGAAAATAAAAAAATTAGCTGGGTGTGGTGGTATGCACCTGTAATCCCAGGTACTCGGGGGGCTGAGGCAGGAGAATCACTTGAACCCAGGAGGCAGAGGTTGCAGTGAGCTGAGATCGCAACATTGCACTCCAGCCTGGCAACAGAGCAAGACTTTATATATAAAAAAAAAATCAATTAATCAATCAACCAATCAAAAAATATTTTTAAAGATGTTATGTGTTAGAGGAATAAGGGAGCTGCTTGAATTGGCTGGTCAAGCAAGGCCTCTCTGAGGAGTGAATTTGCAATGAGACCTGAGTAATGAGACGTCTTCAGCTGTGCAGGGATTTAAAGAGGGGGCTTGCCAGGCTAGGGCACCAGAGATTCCACAGACTGGAAAAGAGAGGGTCTGTGGTGTGATCCTGAAATCACACCAATGGTAAAATCACTGTTTTTTGTTTGTTTGTTTATTTAACAAGTGGTCCAGTCCTATCAATGCCCGAAGGTTATAGAAATACCAATTAACATGGAGTAGACATACCATTTTCCATGTAAGCACAGGGCATGGGAGGTTTTTTGCCCTTTATGGTCAAAACCGGATGTCCCTCATTGACCTTTTATCACGTGAAAAGAGGAGAATTCAAGTAAACTTCAACAGTTATCAGGTAACCATATATGACAGATGTTTTAGTGTTTAAATGGGTAGAATACTCTTCAGGCTTTTCATTCTTCCAGCCCTCTTGAGATAACATTTGTGATAAGGTGTTGAAAAGAGCCTAGGGTTTCCGTCAATCCTTTGACCAGAAAGCTAAGCTGACTCCAAAGGACTTGCAGTGTATCACTTGTTTAAATGCCAAGAATCAGTAAACATTATTATAAACAAATTTTTAATAAAATTATCAAAGGTCTTTTCCCATGAATGTGAATTAATCATGGCCATATTTTTAAACACTGCTGTCCAATTATTTTAAATAATGTGCAGCACTTAGCTATGTTATTTGCCTAGAGGAAATAAGGTTTCAGTGAAAATTATCAGCTACATTTTCTTAGGTTATCTGATTTCCTATTGTTTACCTTATGCTTATTATCTTTCAAAGTGACGTATTTCATCTATTTAGTCTGTATGTATATATAGAGAGCTTTCCACTTGGCAAACTTTGATATCTCTCTGCTGTGCATAAGGTCTCCTTAAGTAAAATGAAATGAACTCAGCTCTGTGTTGTTTATAGGACTACCTTGTGAAACAGAAAGAGCTGTGTTAATTTTTATTTTCATTATTATGAAGGATAGTATGGAAGGAGCAAGAAGCATTTATAAAAGGCCTCTTTGGCAATGGCCTTTGATGTTCTGCATCTGAACAAAATGTCCTGATGTGAAAATGAAATGGCAATATTAAAACATAGCTTTTCTGTGAGGTCAGGTCCTATTACTTGGGAATGTTTAAAGAAAAAGCATAAACCAGGCAATAATAGGCTTAGAAATTCTGCAGTGTGGTCAGAATAAGATGGAGTTTGGTGGAATTAGTTTGTGTTCAGTATACAGTGCCAGGTTAGATAGCAATGTTAACCAAATCCACAGATTTTCCCTGGGGTGAAAATACCTCATTTCAGAGAAACCTTATGTTAGGCAAGTATGTTCACAGAGGTGGAGTTGGTGAGGGGGCTGTTTAAAAAAAAAATTTTTTTTATTGTCTTCTTTTCCATCTGTTTCAGAGAATCCAGGTATTTTCAAGCTCTCTTTAATATGAAACTGTTAAATAGAAAAATTACACACTACATTGTAGGCTGTGGGTTGCTCGAAGGTAGATGGAATAATAAGCTTCCCGTTCAGAAAAAAAGCATGTTGGTTGCTATTATTGTTTATTTTTATAGCTACTCTTCACTCATAATAGTAGGGCCCTTCTGGCTGTGTTGTTAGGCTAGACGTCTCCTGGGGACAAGTGGATTATCTAAGCAGTACGGTGTTACCTTCTGACGAGATGACAAACTAGGATAGAGTCCCAGTTCTCTACCATATCCAACGACTGAAGGCAAAACTGCTCTTGTTGCCAGTAAAATCACTGTTTTTTTTTTCTTTATTTTACCAAGTGGTCCAGTTCTATCAATACATGCTTCTCAGCAGGCAATTTTAAATTCTAAGCACCTGAGGAAATTTTTAGAAGAATCCCTCTATTTAAACAGTAGCACAAAATCACTTAGATATACTTAGATAATGTTTACGACTTAGGGAGAGGACAAGGAGTTAGCTGGTGGGACCTACCCGCTCCTACCCCCAACCCTGTTATGGAGATCTTCCATTTCTTGGCCTGGATCCTAAAACAGTTTAACAGCTTTGAGTTTCTGTTTCCTCACTGGTAAAATGGAAATAGTACTAAGAACTGTCTCCTGGGGCAGCTGAGGGCATGGTCCATGATGAACCCCAATAAACGTTAAGTTTGGTTAGTATGATGATGCAAGTAACCATTGTGAAGGAAATGGGATGTGTGTGTAAGTCACATAGCCTGGGCCTGACTCGCCATGGGCTTATCACATGTCCCTTCCCAGTGCCAGAAGTCTCCAGTGTGCAAAAAGAAGGCACTGGAAATCAGCTCCATCCCTCTGTGACATTTCATGATTTGATGGATTTAATGCACCCAGTGCATACAGTGGAACTGGCCTGTCATCAATAGAGATGAAAATTTGTGGAGCACCAACTGCGTGCAGCATGGTGCTAGTGTAGGTTTGTGGATAACGAGAGGTTTAAGACAAAACCCTGTGCCTTGCGCTGTGTGCTCCATGTGTTATGCTGAAACCAACAGGATAGGTAGTAAGTGCCACACAAGAGGAGGCTCTGAACAAGCCTCTAGGCTGCCAGGTTCTCCAGGCTGCACTTGAAGAGAAGAGAGGGGATTGCATACCAGGTTGGGGTGGGGGCTGGTGCAAGGATCTGGCACAGACCTAAGAGCACAGAAGTCTCTCTCACAGCACTGCACAAACCTGCAATTCAAAGTTGCTTAGCTAGCCTAAGAAAACCCACATCAGTTACTAAAATGACTGCCTTGCCTTGAATGATCTGCAGTGTCTTTATTTGCTTTAGCTCTTTCATCAGAGCCAAGTATTTGGTTTTCTTTTTTTCAGTGTGGGCTTTTAAAATATTTTGTTGAATATGACAGATTATATCTATGCATATATATGTGTATATATGTGTAGGTATTAATATATGTATATAGTAAGAGATAATGCATATGATATGATTACTCAGAATTATTATTATCATCTTTAGTATAAAATATCTATTAGTACTTTTTATAACATGGAAATGCAATGAAATGCCTGTATTTGATATACACGTAGGTGACATTTTGAGTGCACTGCTTGTTTTCCCATATGCAAGGCAGGGTCCTGTGCCTGAGACAATTTAGTGAACAAACCATCATTGAAGGTTGGCTTCAAAGAACTACCAGTCTATAAAGATAGATACTCATGTGTACATAATTATTAAATATGTAAAAGGAGATGGGAGAGGGAAATAAGGATGTAGATAATGCCCATGAACCATTTATATCGTCTGTTTTCTTTTATTATTATGCTATCTTTGTTAGATTCTTGTTCTGTTGGTCGTGGAGTATGCTTTCTGCCCATTGTGGATCCCAACACAGTGATTTTCTCCATATGCTTTATAATTTTTTTAATGTAAACTCATCTTTGACCATATCCCAGGAGCTCTGTGGTGTCCCTGTAGAATATTTTTGCATTTACCTCCCCTGGGCCCTAAGGGTTTCATACCAGTTTTTATTTAATATCTCAATCAAAGGTTCACAAGCGTTGTAAAAGTACTGCCTTGAAACCTGCACATTGCAGACACTCCTGTTCTCCTCTTTCAAGAAGACTTTTCTCCATCAGTGACCTGAGAACCTCTATGGGCAGATAATGGAGCCATGGGAACATTTTTTTTCTTGATCATTTTCTCAGAGAATGGAGTGTCCTTTTCATCACCATGTTTATGCGGTGAGAAAATCCAGCTTCCCCAGTGCCTGGTCCCAGTGTGGACCTCAAAACCCCCATTCTTTAAATGACCATTCAGTTGGAGACTTCCTTAGGTCATTCTCATTGGACTTTAGTAAGGGTCCCTGCTTTAGGCTCTCTGTTTTCCCCCGGGATCTTGCTCTCAGAGGTTTTCCTTTTTGGTTTTCAAGATGGGCTACATAAATGTTTGATTGTACTGTTTTAAAAAATGTGTATTTTATTTAATATTTCTGTGTGTTCTACATTTTGGGGGCAGAGACACTGCTTCCAACTAGTCCATCATATTCACTGGAAAATAAAATCACTGAGGTTTATAATATATATTCTTGAATAAGGAGAAAAGAGGAACATTGACAATTTTTCTCTTACTCACATAGAATGGAATTATTTTCAACCAAAATGTTAGAAGAGATAATTTCTATTTTTATGGAAAATCTATTCTTACTAAGTATGAACCTGACTCATGGCATAAAAATAAACCTTTTCTTCTCGTCTTCCTGTTGCACATCAGAAGCCTCATTTCAGTAACCAGATCAGCCTCTAAGTTGGCATGGTATGGAAACGTGTATCCCATCCAGACACCTCTGTGCTGATTGCATCTGCGCCACAAACCTGGTGAGTCAAATGGACTTGCCACTTCTCTGGGCATCATCTACAACAAGGGATCTCTTCAAACCTTGTTAAGCCAACTTTGGAAATCTTATGTAAGACAGATAAGAGTAGAGGGGATCTCTTGAATGAGAGTGAAGGTTTTGCCTCTTTGCCCAGTAGCCTCAAAGGCACCACCAGCAAATCCCATAAGGAGCCTCAAGAAGGAGAGATTGTGAACCACTGGACTAGCTACTTCTTTCATGTCTTAAACGGTATGGTTCTGGGATAATGCAGTAGTAGGCAGCACTATTGATTGTCAGCTGCCTATCTGTCGGGTAATTTATCCTGCATACTACTCCTGTTCCCCTTTAATAAAGTAAAAAACTCATTGAGTAAGAGGTTGACGTCTATTCTCCTTCATATCTTTAAGGTGTAAAACTATCATTTTTTTCTTTAATAGGGATTATCCAGGCACATTGGGACATATGGTCATCCTATCTTTAATGATTAAGTGTGACGGCCTTGGTAGAGTTTCCTGCAATTTAGAAATATTTAACACTATAATAGCATGCGTTTTGTTAGCATTTGTCTATGTAATTGTCACTTTAATAACAGATATATTTAAAAATATTCCCATAGGTTAGACATGAACATGAAAATAAGACTTCCTTTTTTCCCCAGTGATCTTTTGGCCATTATAAACCCTCCTACTGTTACATTAAATATGGCCTAACATTGAAAAGAAAACAATACTGCCGTAGTCTTTTTTCATGTTGAAATTTCAGCTCAAAGGAACAGAAGCCAACCTTTTTTTTTTTTTTTTTTTTTTTGCCAGGTCTTGCTGTGTTGCCCAGGCTGGTCTTGTACTCCTGGCTCAAACACTCCTCCCGCCTCAGACTCCTGGGTAGCTAGGACTACAGGCACACACTACCAATCTGGCTGTAGAAACCAACATACTTAATTATCACTTAAATGTGCCACATTTCTAAGATGTTGTAATAATACATCATCTTATTTTATTTATTCATTTTTGAGACAAAGTCTCACTCTGTCAACCAGGATGGAGTATAGCGGTGTGATCTTAGCTCACTGCAACCTCCACCTCCTGGGTTCAAGCAATTCTCCTGCCTCAGCCTCCCGAGTAGCTAGAATTACAGGAATGCGTCATCATGCCTGGCTGATTTTTGTATTTTTAGTAGAGATGGGTTTTACCATGTTGGCCAGGCTGGTCTCAAACTCCCGATCTCAGGTGATCCACCCAACACAGTGCTGGAATTACAGGCATGAGCCACCACGCCCAGCCCATTGTAATTTTAAAATTTAATTTTAATTGGTGGTGTGGTAATTATTGTCCAGCAGCTAAGTGTTTATTATTGCCAGCTTTAAAAAATGTATAAGAAATATGTGGTTTAAAGCAACATTTAGAAAATGCTTTATAATTCAACCACCAGTGGACCTGGATGAGAAGTCAGGAAGTCTTAGAATGGAGTGCCCTTCTCATAGGCATATCCAACGCTAAACCATTAGGAGGGACGGGCGTCTTCAAGGTGATTGACAAGTTATTTCAAGGACGGTACTGAGTATATGGATCAGGCGTCCCCAAACTTTTTACATAGGGAGCCGGTTCACTGTCCCTCAGACTGTTGGAGGGCCGCCACATACTGTGCTCCTCTCACTGACCACCAATGAAAGAGGTGCCCATTCCTGAAGTGCGGCGGGGGGCCGGATAAATGGCCTCAGGGGGCCGCATGCGGCCCATGGGCCGTAGTTCGGGGACGCCTGATCTGGATATTTACATTGAGTTCTGTGATTTCTTCATTATATTAGTATATGCTTTGTCATGTGCTGTGTTAAAGAAGCAAAGATAAAATGTTCATTATCCTCCTATGTAGAGTTTTGCATTATTTTCTTCAAGAGTAGTTTCAGTGTGTTAATAGCATGTAAATAGGGTAACTGAAAGTGCCTCTCTGTTATCAGTAAGGAGGTAGGTGTAGAGTACCAATGTGCCTTTGCTTGTCTGGAACCTGAAATTTTTGTTAGAAAACTAGAAAAGAAACTGGATAAAAATTTATAGTTAAATGGGCTGGGCGCAGTGGCTCACACCAGTAATCCCAGCACTTTGGGAGACCAGGGCAGTTGGATAACCTGAGGTCAGGAGTTTGACACCAGCCTAGCCAACATAGCAAAACCCCATCTCTACTAAAAGTACAAAAATTAACTGGATGTGGTGGCATGCACCTGTAATCCCAGCTACCTGGGAGGCTGAGGCAGGAAAATTGCTTGAACCGGGGAGACAAAGGTTGCAGTGAGCCAAGATTGTGCCACTGCACTCCAGCATGGGTGACAGAGCGAGACTCTTGTCTCTAAATAAATAAATAAATAAATGAATAAATAAATAAATATCTCCTAGTACATGCTTATATCGGTAATATATTTTATGAACTATTATTTTAAATAAGGACTAAAATGGAATTGCTTCCACTTTAGCAGTCTACTGACAATTTCCAACAATGAAAATATTGCCCGGTATTTGGAGAAATTAGAAAGCTTTGGGTTTTCTATTTTGATCCATTTGGATAATTTTTTAAAATTACCACATTTTAAAAAATTGACTTCAGTATCAGTAACAGCCATCTGCTTTCCCCCCACCTTTTAAAAGTTTATGTTTAATTGTGTAGTAATTACATGAAATCCATTCTTAAAAAATGTAAATAATGTGATAAAGCATATCTGTTTCATAAGCACTTTTCCTTGTGTTAAATTGACTGAATTTAAGATGGTGGTAATAAAAATGGGAGCCTTTGTTTACCCAGATCCTATGTACCTTGCTTTTCTGCAATTATTTTTCACTGTTGTGTTTCTTCTGGAGATACCATTTAGTCATTCTGCATGGTCCCAGGTGAGATGACATTAAGACCAAGAAGGCTGTGCTGTGTGAACATACTGTTTTGGATGAATGCAGATGTAGTGAGCCTTTATCAGGCCATCTGACTCCTCAGTACACTGTCTAGGATAAAGATACATATGTAAATGTGTCTGGTTGGCTTCCAAGATGGAGTGGCAGAGCTCATCTGTAGAGTTTCCTCCTAAGTCCAGGATGGTCTACAGTGAGAAGTTGCATGAGCCAGTTTGTGTTCTCCAAAATTAACAAGAATGAATAAACATAAGTGCATGCTTTGATACTGTGGTGGATGTGGTGGGGTGAAATGCTATCTGAGATTTGCCTTGAAATACTTCAGAAAGGAAAAAAAAATGGGCAGATAGGGCAGTAATTTTTGAATGGATGTGGTGGGTATGTGAGTGTTTGTCATTTTATTTTCTTCTATTTGTGAAAAATTTCACAATAAAAATATACTGAGGAATTATTTTTAAGCAGTTTAAGAAATATTAACCCAGAGACTTAATCCAAATGCAGGTCTTCTGATGGTGTTTGTGGAGCTGTGGTCTGGAGAGAGATATGTGCATTACCTCAACACTACTTTGTGGTATAATTTTTCTGCCTGAAGAAAGTGTTTATTATATGGCTTTTACCTTTAAAGAACTTTAAAAATATTTTCCCTTTACAAAGCGTACATTTATAAGACATGAGAGAGGTTAATTGAAGTAAAAAAAAAAAAAATAACCGAACACTTAAGGTTCGATTTTTATTTCAGGGTTACCAAAACCTGCCTCTCTCCTCTGACTGGTATCATTTTCAGATGAACATGAATGAATGAAATTGGAGCATGGCCAGATTCCCAGTTTCCTTTCTTCTCCAAGATTATAGGTTGCATGACTCTAAGTTTGCAAGATTTTCCAGATGACCCCACAGGGGCATATTCACAGGTGTTAATCTCTTATAAAGTTATTATAATTTTGGGTTTTGTTTTTTTTTTTTTTTTTTGAGACAGAGTTTCACTCTTGTTACCCAGGCTGGAGTGCAATGGCGCGATCTCGGCTCACTGCAACCTCCGCCTCCTGGGTTCAGGCAATTCTCCTGCCTCAGCCTCCTGAGTAGCTGGGATTACAGGCACGTACCACCATGCCCAGCTATTTTTTTTTTTTTTTTTTTTTGTATTTTTAGTAGAGATGGGGTTTCACCATGTTGACCAGGATGGTCTCGATCTCTTGACCTCGTGATCCACCCGCCTCAGCCTCCCAAAGTGCTGGAATTACAGGCTTGAGCCACTGCACCTGGCCTATAATTTTGGTTTTTTTAAAAAAATGTAGGTAATATGTAAAATACCATTAATATCCAGGAAGTCTGGTATTCTAAGTCTCCTTGTGGATGGTACGGGTCAGCATTACAATGAAAGGTAACGCTGTGGTGTTTTCAGCGTATTGAGGTAAAATGAAGGGGGAAATGTCAAACCTCTCTTTATTACTGTGGAGGGAATCTGACACTCCACTGCATCCCGATTATTTTTTATACCCTAAGCTAAATGGACTAACGCTGTTGCGACGCTGTCAGGAGAAGCATGTCAAACACTAGGTGTATCATGCAGTCAGACTGGTGTTGCACTGGAAAAGCCAGTAGCTGGGAAGGGAAAAAAAAAGTGACCTTGTACTCTCAACATTGTCTTTACACTGAGTAGAACAGATGAGGTTGTGAATTATTCAGAGCACTGAAAGCTTATAGTTGTTAGTGGTGGTGGCAGCGATAGAGGAGAGAAACCGGGCTGTTTTAGTCCAAATGTCTGATTCTATTAAACATCAAAGGAATCTTTTACTTAAAACCATCTTTGGGAATTTGAGTGGTGTGGATCCCATGAAGAATCCTTTCCTCTGTTTGCTACCTTTTTGGGAATCTGGGTCAAAGAGGCGCAAGTTAATATTTAGCATATATATATGAATGAATGAATGAAATGCAGAGTAAAGGAACAAAGACACTCTAGGGAGAGGATTTGCTGTTTCAGCAGCAGGTGACAGAGTCACGCCAGTATCTTCCAAATCAGTATTAAGGGTTGGTCTTGGGTTCCTAGTTTTTAAAGCTTTGATATTGTTGCACTTCTTCCTCGTGGTTTAAATACTTACAGGCTTTGGGTTAAGCATAGATTTGACCACGAATTAGATGAAAATTCAGTATACCTGAGTTAATTCTCATTTGTAAATATTTGGGAAGTTTGGTGAGCATGCTACATAGAATATGGTATAAGGAATTACCAGTTATATCAATTCTAACCATAATCCTGTTTTCTGAGTATGTTTTATTTGTTTCGCAAATTGCTAACTGCTCAGCATCTACAGTCTACATGTATTTATTTAAGCTCCACTCTGTGTCTGATACTGACTGTGGGGTCCACAAGTGAAAATACAAGACCAGTTTCTTGCTCTTAAGAAGTCGTCAGCTCCGTGGGGAGATAGATGGTACAGACCTGTCTTCATGTGCGTTTTGAAGTAACACATGAAGACGGGTCTGTATGACCTAAAGAATGCAAGTCTTCTGGAAGGTGCATGAGGGAGCTGCTCATTTTAAGCCAAAGTTGTTTGGAAAGGCTGAAGAAAGCATGTAGCAACAGAGCTGTTTTTGGAGGATGGGGAGAGTTGGAGAATGGGAAGATTTGGGAAGTCAAAGGTCAATGTCGAAACCTCACTGGAAACGTGGAATTGTGAAGGGATGTGTGCATGGAGCCACCAGAGAAGGCCAGTCTCTGTTGTCACAGTGTTTTCAGAGATGGACCGAGGCTGAACTAAAACCACTAACCATAAAAATGAAAAAGCCTCTAAACGACTTGCAGAAATTAAAATTGATAACTAATAATTAAAACTGATTAAAATTGGTGGTTAACCACTGATGATCTTTCTGATGTCTTTTTGGGGGCTACTTCCCAGGGCTTTGCTGGGCCTCCCCATGCACAGTCTCCTGATGTGGGAGATCCATCGTGGCTTGAACTATTCACCTAGTACCCCATCGTGACAATTCTGACTGGCAGCTGGCCTCACACCCTCTTGCTTCTGGGATCCCCCAAACTGCAGGAGAGACTTTTTGCTGGATGTTGCCAAGGGTATGGGCAAGATAGCTTGAGTCCAGCTACTTTCCATTACAGCCTGGTGATTCATGAAGGCAGCTGTGTCTTTGCCACAAGGAACAGTGGCCATGCAAATAGCTCTGTTTCTGCCTTTCTCTTGAACCTGGCATTCTACAATTTTCTTTTCCCTTCTCAGATAAGCCCAGAATAGCAAACCATCAGGGCCCCACGTAATGTTCAACCAGAGATTGGAATGCCATTCTCTGCTTCTTGCCATCATGCCTATCTCCATCAGAGCATCCCCCTTCTTTGGCTTTCATTTGAGAGGGAGAAAGTTCTCACCACAAACTGCATCTCCACAAGGCTGACAGAGCCCCCTGTCTCTTCCCTCTTCCCTGTCCAGCCCTTTGTGTAGATGCAGAAGGCTATGGATTGGGAACAGGTCTAGCTTTTGGCAGACCTTAGAGACTGTGTTTGCTCTCAGTTGTTGACACTTCTTCTCAGGACGTGGGACTGTCAATCCTTCTTGGTTCTCAGCTTTGATTCTTGTGGTAAATTCCAGGTAGTACAAAACCCCCCACTCCTTTTGCCGACTAACCATGGCCCTCTTTCACCAGGACTATTACTGAAGACTCTGAAATGGTCTCTGTACTTGTGGTCTGGCCCCTTCCTTTCTTCCTAGTGTATGGTCCACTCTATACTTAGCAGCCAGAAAAATCTTCTTGAAACAGAAATCAGATTCTATCACAGTCCAGACTGAAACTCTTCAGTGTGCCCACTGCTGTGAAAATAAAATGCAGACCAGGCACAATGGCTGACATCTGTAATCCCAGTGCTTTGGGAGGCCAAGACTGGAGGATTGCTGAGGCCAGGAGTTCGAGACCAGCCTGAGTAACATAGTGATACCCTGTCTCTACAGAAAGGTTTAAAAATTAGCTGGGTGACTGGGCGTGGAGGCTAACACCTGTAATCCCAGCACTTTGGGAAGCCAAGGCGGGTGAATCACAAAGTCAAGAGATCAAGACCATCCTGGCTAACAGGATGAAACCCTATCTCTACTAAAAATAGAAAAAATTAGCCAGGGATGGTGGCATGCACCTGTAGTCTCAGCTACTCAGGAGGCAGAGGCAGGAGAATCGCTTGAACCTCGGAGGAGGAGGTTGCAGTGAGCCAAGATTGCACCTCTGGACTCCAGCCTAGGTGACAGAGTGAGACTCCATCTCAAAAAAAAAGGGGGAAAATTAGTTGGATGCTGTGGTGCTTGATTGTAGTTCCAGATACTCAAGAGGCTGAAGGGGGAGGATCACTTGAGTTCAGGAGTTCAAGACTGCAGTGAGCCATGACCACACCACCGCATTCCAGCTTGGGTGACATGGTGACAGAGCGAGACTCCATCTATAAAAAAATAAATTAAGCTAAAGTAACTTTCTGAACTGCATATTTGTAGTGCCCAGTGTGACCTGGCCCCTGCCTGGTTCTCCGTCTCCATCATTCTGTCACTCATTCCTTCAGCATCAGCCTCACAGGCTTTTTCTTGGTGGCTAGAATACGCCAAGCTTTTGCTATTTCAGAGAATGTATTTGCAGTTCTTCCACTTGAAATGCCCTTTTCCCAGACCTTCATGTCTGCCCCTTCCATCTTGTTCCTAAGGAATGAATCCTTTTGCCAGTTTAAACATCATTTCCTACGAAATGTTTTTCCTGACCAGCCAAGGACAAGTAGTTGCTCCTCTCCCCAACAATCCCTTTATTTCCTAGTACACTTCTCCTTCTTTACTGTTCATTTATTGTTTATTTATTTTTAATAGAGACAGAGTCTCACTATGTTGCCACATTGGTCCTCAACTCCTGGATTCAAGCAATCCTCCTGCCTCAGCCTCCCAAGGTGCTGGGATTCTAGGAGTGAGTTCCCAGCCCTTCCTTTTTTTTTATTTTCCTTCAAGTACTCATCAGTTCCGGAATTAGACTCCATTATTTACGGACATGTTTCTTTTTTTCATGTAAATTCCACGAGGAGAGGAATTTTGTCTATCTTGTTCCTCACTCACTCTGCCCAGAATCTAAAAATGTGTCTGGCACGTGGTGGGTGTTCAATAAACAGCTGTTGAATGAGTAGATGGATGGATTTATTCAGCAGTTGGCTTCAACAACTACGTGACAGGCATGTCAAATGATTACACAGACCAGGTACTGCCATTCCCATTTTTTTTTATTTGTTTTGAGGTGGAGTTTTGCTCTGTTGCACAGGCTGGAGTGCAGTGGCATGATCTCAGCTCACTGCAAACTCTGCTCCCAGCTTCAAGTGATTCTCCTGCCTCAGCCTCCTGAATAACTGGGACTACAGGTGTGCACCACCATGCCCAGCTAATTTTTGTATTTTTAGCAGAGATGGGGTTTCACCATATTGCCAGGCTGGTCTCGAGCTCCTCATCTCGTGATCCGCCTGCCTTAACCTCCCAAAGTGCTGGGATTACAGGTGTGAGCCACCAGCATGCCATTGCCATGTTTTAGGTGAAGAAGTTGACTTCAGACTGGAGTGACTTCTCCAAGCTCATCCAGTTGTTGAGTAGAAAAGAACCTGAAATTAGCTGCTCTAGACTCTGACTCTAGAGAACTGGGTGGAACACCAGAGTATATGAAGTCATTCTCTTCAGGTCTACCACATCTACACAAAGGAAAAACAAAAAAAAGATAGGGGTTAGAAATGTGCTAAGCAACTTAACTGACCACCATTTTTTAGGATTCATATGAGGGCTGGGTGCAGTGATTCATGCATGTAATCCCAGCACTTTGGGAGGTTGAGGCAGGAGGATCACTTGAATCCGGGAGATGGAGACCAGCCTGGGCAACACAGCAAGACCCCATCTTGGCAAAAAAATTAAAAAATTACTTAGGGATGGTGGTGCACACCTGTAGCCCCAGCTATTCGGGAGGCTGATGTGGAAGAATTGCTTAAGCCTGGGAGGTGGAGGCTTCAGTGAGCTATGATTGCACCACTGCACCCTAGCCTGGGCAAGGGTGAAATAATGTCTCCACAAAAAATTTTAAAGATTTATATTAAAACACATTTAAATGTATTGTTTCATGATGTGTGATGAAACATTTGTCCAGTTTGGATATAGGACTTGCTCTGTCTACAAGAACCTATTCCTGGCCCTGCTCTCTGGATGTGTCACCGCCCCCTCTGCTGGCTGTGTGAGGGCTGAGGGTGAGCAGTGCAGGGCCCTGCCCTCTGCCCACCCAGGAGGCAACCAGCACTCTGTAGGGACACGTGTATTTGTCGCCGCCGTCCCGTACACGTGCCCGAAGGTAGCAGCCAAGTTTGATTATGTGATTCAGTAAATCTTTAAATCTTATTGAGGGAAACATTTATTGAAAAGTTAAAGTTTGAGCTTAGGAAAAATAAGCTCATATACATATTTTGTCCTTTAGAAGTAGGTGAGATCAATTAAGAAACCAACCCATTCACCTGCTGAGTCTAACAGACCTGAATTACGAATCTTGTTTGTGAGGCTTAGAGGTGTATGAAAATGAATCAGGGAGAACGCTGGCCCTGAAGAAGTTGAATTTAATGGGATGATTTTATTTTTCAGTGTCTTCAGAATCAAGTCCAGACCCCCTAGTATGTTGAGCAAGTCACTTCAGTGTCGGGTTGCCCACGGCTCCACCTTAGAGATGATACTCAGGACCCCAGAGCAATTCTGCCAACCTGCCTTGCCATTCTGTCCTTCCCTGAGGGTACCTCATTCCTCTGCCTGGGACCCCTCCGGCCTGGCCACTCCCACCCATTCCCTATGGTGCCATCCAAGGGTCCTCTCCTTTGAGAAGGCCTCTCTGCCTTGCCCTTCCTTGCCGGGCTAATCACTCCGTGTGTTGGCTGACCAGCTACTTGCCGTCTTCCTGTGTCACTCTGAGCTAACCAGCGGGGCAGTGTCTTATTCTGTGTGTCTCCGGATCGGAGTGTGGGCCTGGCGTGTGGTACGTGTGTGATGAGTGCTGTTGACTGCATGGGTGATGAGTGAATGAATGAACCGTGAACTGGCGCTTCACCTGCTTCCTCCCCTACTGCTTTCAGGGCAGCCCCAGAAACCTGGTTCCAGCCACAGAGGCCTGGTTTCTGAATCCTGAAACTGAGCAGTTGCTTGTAGTTTGTATGTTCTTGGGACAACTCTGCCACTAATTCATCTCTAAAGTGCCTATAACCATTGCTAGGTGTGATATAGCATCAAACCAAACTTCGCGACTTCTAAAAATAGTTTTATGTCCTAAAAAGCCTTTTAAAGAGTTTATTTTTCTATTTGAGATGGAGTCTTGCTAGGTTGCCCAGTCTGGAGTGCAGTGGCACAATTTCCATTCACTGAACCTCCATCTCTCGGATTCAAGCAATCCTCCTGCCTCAGCCTCCCAAGTAGCCGGGATTACAGACACATGCCAGCATGCCCAGCTAATTTTTGTTATTTTTAGTAGAGAGGGTTTCACCATGTTGGCCAGGCTGGTCTCTAACTTCTGACCTCAGGTGATCTGCCTGCCTCGGCATCCCAAAGTGCTGAGATTATAGGCAGGAGCCACTGAGCCCAACCAAAGAGGAGTTTAATCCGCAGACTCTGAGACTCATCAGTAAGCAATATGAAGCAACTGCGTCCGAGGAATGTGCTCCGAACTGGCTGAGTGTCCGGCAAGCTTCCCACAGAGGACAGGAACCTGAGCCTGTGTGTCCGTGGCCCATTTCTCCCTGAACCCAGGTTTTTTTACAAAGCTGCCTGAAAGAGGGTCTCCAAAGGCCACTTAGAGGCCAGGAGACAATGCATGAAGGAGCCTTGTATGTGAGATTGAAGCCATTGTGATAGAGCAGGACAGAGATGCAGTTCCAGGAGATCATAGGAAATAAGGCACACGCGTCAGAAGGAGTGTAGATTTCCATTGTGAAGGTGTCCTCTGTGTGTCCCACGAAGCTTGGGTGCTAGTTACTCATCACATCAGTGAATCCTCACAGCTTCCTTTGAGCCTGGGTAATATTCCCCTCCCCACGGTATAGCTGAGGAAGCAGCCTCAGAGAGGTATGTGATGGGCTCCAGGTCACACAGCTAATTAATTGTCAGAGCCATGACAGAAAGCAAAGCCAGCTGGACTTGAGAGTGTGCATGCATCCCTCCTTGTCCTGTCTTCTCCGAGGATGTGATGGATGCCCACAGACCCAGAGGCTGAGGGGCAGAGCAAGAGCTGCAGAGACACCGACACAGGATGGCCCAGTGGGGTCGCATTACAACGGGATATTGTTTCCAGGCACTCTAGGGTCCTAAACCCCGCTGTGTACGTGGGGCTCGGAGGAGGCAGGGAGACGCCAATTATATGATGTGAGCCACATTTCTATTTTTCAGCCCTAGAATGGGTTTCTTTGTAATCTTATTAAAACTTGGACGTCTTAGATAAGGACCCATAAAAAAGTTTTCCCCAAAACATTTTTTTGCTTGTCTTTTTTCCTTTTTCAGCCCATGAAAAAGCCGTTTTTGCCATATGAGTGCCTTCTGTTGTTTATGGAACAAACTACAGGCTAAAGAACAATTTGGCACAGCTATATTTCTTTTAATGAGAAAAATATGATGCTAAAAAGATTTATTGTAAAAAAAATGCAGGATATTAGAAGGTGGGCATATTGATACCTGCAACTAAGCATAGAGAAAAACAAAAACAGGGCCATCTCAGAGCCCCATGATTGGGGTGGTGTTATATCATGATATTCCACTCTTACACACATTTGGGAATATTTCCTATGTAAAATTCACCTTAAAAAAATGAACAGTGCCTATCTTGATAATAGATTGCTTGTCTCACAGAATTAGATTTGGGTCCCTTAGGATCTAGCCAAGGAGTGGAGATGTTTTCCTAAAATATTTCTTGTTCCGTTTCTCCAGTGTTACAAAATGTGCGTTTCTGTGACGATTATCTGTATTGTTTGAAAAGGGTTATGTCTACATCAGCCACCAGTTCCAAAAGGTGTTCTGTTGCTGTCACAGCTCCTTGGAGATCACAGATCCGCATGGTCGTCTGGGTAGAAGCTTCATGCTTTGATCTTTTCTTCCTTTCCCTCGCTGAAAATGGGTGTTGAGCACTCACTATGTGCTAGGTTGGGGAAACGGTACAGAGGAGATTCACTCTCTGCCCTTAAAGAACTGACAATGAGCTTGAAAATACAGATGAATAAATGAGGACAGTTTGAGTGACACTAGTGTAAATATGCTAAGGAAGCACATTAGGCCCAGGTGGGTGCTGCCCATAGGTTTTTCATAAGCAGGAGCATCACAGCTGAGAGCCTAGGGAGGCAGAGGAGTTAACTAGGGGGAGAGGTGGACACAGTCCCAAGTCCAGTGTACAACATGCTCAGAGACCCAGAGGCGAGAGCGGGCTCATTGTCATGATCACACACGATCTCTGACTGCTTCCTGTGTTGCACACTTTATTAAATGTATCACTGCATTGTCCCCCTTCAGCCTTGCCACAACCCTGTGGGTTAGGTCTTTTAATCCCTGCTTTTTAGCTGAAGAACTGAAGCTATTAAAAGTTCAGTAATTCTTCTAGAATGACATAACAAGTGGATTCCATAGTCAAGGCATGGACCTAGTCTGCTGCTCGTCTTACCCCCCTGCCCCGTGAACATCTTTGAGGCCATTCAGCAAAGGGGTTTCAAAATCAGCCTCCATCCAAACCATGCTTTCTAACAGTGGCAGCAGAAAGGACAGCAGGTCCCCTATCAGAATCTACATGGTTTTACAAGCTGGGTGGGTAAAACAAACCTTCCATACAGGAAAATCTGGAGACCTTACATGGAACTTGCTTACAGTAAAGAAGGTGGAAGGACGCATCTCTCTTCCTCTTTCTCTTTCTTCTGCTGCCTTCTTCCTGTGTTGAGATATCAAAGTTTGCAAGGCCCAATGAATTTGAACTGGAGAACAGTGGGGCTTTCTACCTTTCAAAGGAATCCTGACGCCTTTAACCAAAGAGCAAGAATAGTGCTAATTTTCAGTGGTAGTTGGCACCCTCTGACCCTGGACAAAACAAAAGCAAGGACAGAGTTTGCCTTTGACACTTGCTGTAGCCTTTCTACTGTTCCCCAACACCTGGTAACCCGATGCCTTCCCCGCATTCTTTAAAGGCCCCCACCCTGAATTCCTTCCAAATTCTTTCTCCCTTAGGCCCTCCTCAATCAAAACTCTCTTTCCCTGAGCCCTCAATTAATTAGATCTGATTATCTAATTAAACTAATTCGCACTGAGGTATGAATGAGGCTTAACCCTCCCAGGGGACATTTGCATTTTAAAAGAGGAGATTGTTAACCCAAATGCCTCAACAGTGACAATTAGTGGCTTGTGTGGGGAGATATATTTTGGGAGGCTGGCTGTTTCCTGAGCTCCCTGCGTCCTAGGCCATCCTAGGTCCAGGTTAACTTCAGGATTTCCTTTACCAGATAGTCAGAAGCTTTGGAGTTAGCATCGCCCATCCCTACCATCTGCGTCTCTGCCTTCGATGATTGGCTAGCTTAAAAAAAAAAAAAAAAAGTCATCACTTAAGAAGAGGGTTCCTACTAATACTGTGAAGCTTCAGTCGTGGTTGTGAAGTGCTTTCTTTTCTTAGAATCAGCCTGTGAAATTTGTGAGGTGGAGGTCTAACAATTCTGAGTGACAAATTTTTAAGATTTCTAGATTGAACATCTCCAAATTGAAGATCTAGATCCTAGATTGAAGATTCTAGGGCCACCCACAGCCGCAACTGCAGCTGCCCTGAAACATTCAATATTCACCCCAGTTTTTTTCACCCTAACTCTAAATCCCTAAACAGACTTTTTTTTTTTTTTAAGTGAGAAAGATACAAGTATTTGTGTTCTAGCCTGGAATTGACATGGGGCAGAAGTTGACCAGAGCGAGAGCGTCTAGGTGAGAAGCAGGTCTCAAAGTCCTCAAGGTCATGTCTTACTGTGACCCTCTGTGTGAAGAGATAGAAAGGCTGTTTTGTTCCCCAGTGCCTGCAAGCTAAAAGTGAGGTAGTACATTCCAACAAGATCCAGATTAAAGAAAGGAACTGGGAATTCAACCAAAAGCTGCTATAATACTGACCACAGCTTTGCATTTACCAAGACTGCCAAATGTTATCACTTCCCATCAAAGATGTGGATCCCATGTATAGACACAACCTAAAAATGTATGGGGTGTTCTTTTTTGGGGACATGACTCAGAAATGTCTGAAAATAAGAATATGGACAAGAATAATTTCTATGCCCGTGACCATTATCGATTGCTTTCTTAAAGCCTCTAGGTGCAGTACCTGTTTTGCTATAATATTGGGATGCTTAGTCACACTTTTTACATCTTTTCTCATTTTTTGGTAAACTTTTTAGTGGCCCTATAAAATGTTGAGAGGTGGATGGGGGAAGAGGCTACAGTTTGACATTATTGATAAAGCATTGGCATTTTCTGCTCTTTTTTGAATGATGGATTAAGAGGATTATTTTATGTGAATGCTAAATGATTTTACTTATAGACATTCCTGTAATATTTAATATTTAAATTAATTAAATTTCCTGGAAAGATAAAAAGTGATGTGTATTATTGATGATACAAGATACAGCGTCACATTTACTCAGAATATTTATGGAAACAAGTGGTATACGTGCTTTTCTTTTCTTTTCTTTTCTTTTTTTTTTTTTTTTTTTTTTTTTTTTTGAGATGGAGTCTCTTTCTGTCACCAGGCTGGAGTGTAGTGGCACAATCTTGGCTCATTGCAACCTCTGCCTCCTAGGTTTAAGTGATTCTCCTGCCTCAGCCTCCCAAGTAGCTAGGATTACACTTACCCAGCACCATGCCCAGCTAATTTTTGTATTTTTAGTGGAGATTGGGTTTCACCATGTTGGCCAGGCCGTCTTGAGCTACTGCCCTCAGGTGATCCACTCACCTTGGCCTCCCAAAATGCTGGGATTATAGGTGTGAGCCACTGTGCCTGACGGTATATGTGCTTTTCTAGTCTTTATATTTTTAAGAAGCTAACCCTTGTGGCAAAAACAGAAATATTAATACTGTAAAGCTTCAGAAAGGAGAGGTGATATGCAAGAGCAAAACAAATAATATAACGGGAAGCAGTAAAAATTGTGATTAAACCTTTCATCCGATTATTTTTCATTTCATATGCTATTTGAGTTTTAATCTTTACGTTTTGCTTCATGGAAGATATAAGTTTGATATCTGGATAAGGCATTCACAAGGGAAGATATAACTGTTTATGTGGATATTTTAGCTGTCAGGACCAAAAAATTAAACTAGAAGAACTGACCAGATGGGAACAAACAAAATTGAGTTATAGTTAAGTGATTTGAGTTCATACAATTAATATTATTATTATTATATTCACACAAAATGTTGCTCTTGTTGCCCAGGCTGGAGTGCAATGGTGTGATCTTGGCTCACTGCAACCACTGCCTCTGGGTTCAAGCAATTCTCCTGCCTTAGTCTCCCAAGTAGCTAGGATTATAGGTATTTACCACCATGCGTGGCTAATTTTGTATTTTTAGTAGAAATGGGGTCTCTCCATATTGGTCAGGCTGGTCTCGAACTCCTGACCTTGGATGATTCATCCAACTCAGCCTCGCAAAGTGCTGGGATTACAGGGTATTTTTTTAACTTAATAAGGAATTACCCATATCCTATTTTATTTTACTCTAATATACTTGTTTCACTATGAAAGACATGAAAACTTTTTTCAGATAGCTGATCAAAGTTGAGTTCTCTTGATAAGGATACAAAGTAAATTATAAGGGACTTTTTCTTCAATTATACTTGAAGGCTATGGTTTATTTTTATTGATCCGTAAGCTAGACATCATGAAAGAAACTTCCAAGCCAGAGAGGTTTATAATCAGAGCAATCCTTAATCTACCCAAAGATTTACTGGATGCTAATTGGCTCTAACTAGTGCAGTTTGTCAGAGGAGCTGGAGACATTAACGTTTCTAGATTGCACTGACTTGAAATCAAGTTCAAAAACCTCCTGTTTTGAATCCATTACAGGAATGTATTTAGCCCTGCTGTGTGTGCAAGAAGTCTGCATCTTTAGATTGCTGCCTTTGAATATGATGTCTTACTTTGTCTTTACCAAAATTCTTCTAAATATTATTATGGGATGAAAACAAAAGATCTCACTTTGTTTTCTTCCTCAGGAGTTCTGGAAACAAAGATCTGATTTTTTAAAACACAAGTGGCTTATGCTAATTTGCCCTTAGTTTTCTGGGCAATATTTCTTCATTTCTTTCTGATTTTGATAGCGTAGCCTCCTGGAAAATACAACACAGATTTCCATTGATTTGGAATGGAAGGAAGATACTGGCACAAGAAGAAATTAGGGTCATACATAAGGAAGGGAAGATAGATGAGAGATTATTCGGATCTTACACCGTATTTTATAGTTAATCTCTTCAGACCTTTGTCTTCTTAGCTTAAGATGCCAACGCTATTATTCACCCTTCTATGAGGAGTAAGTAAAATAGTATTTGGAGAACACCAGCACCATGCCTGGCTACAGTCCTTTCTGTTCTCCCCCTCCAGGTGAGAACTCAAATTCACATCATGTAACTGGGGTCACAGCTGAAAGCCAAGTCATGCTTATTAGAGACTGGCTCTGATTATTCCAGGATTCATCCAACTAGGTGATACTGTCATTTTCATAAATGTAAAACAGTAGAATACTGGTGATTTCATATGGTTCGACCCAATACCGAAATAAATAATTTATCCAACTATTCAGATAATATGGATAAATTCTTTTTCTGAATTATCTTGATCTGTGAAGTATAAGAGTGCTGATTTACGAATGGATTATTTTATTTCTGCACTTCCTTACCTTAATACAGGATGTAAATAGTCATTCACCATCCTCTGGTTTCAGATTTCTTCTTCATTACTTCTTGGATGGAAGACTAAAAGCATCCATTGATCCTCAGTGTCCCAGGCCCCCAAGCTGCCTTACTTCAGACACACCTGCACGTGAATTTCCAGGACCATGTATTAACCCTATACTAAGAATAGCTCCTGTAGTGTGGCAGCTCCCCATTTGTGTTCTTCAGGGTCTTTTAGATGGCAAGTCTAAACAGTGTAGATGGTCTCATTAGCTGATATTTATTGTGTGATACAAGCAGAGTGTAGAACAGGCCACAGGGCAGCCAGGTATTAGGTGAAGTTACATCATTTGTGGATAGCCAGCATCCAAGCATAGCTCATTTCCTCTGTCCCAGGTCTGGGCCTTAGTAAAGTTTGAGTACCTCAATTTCTCCCTCTGCCTCTGTTACTCCTTCCCATTCACACTCACATTCTCAGGCCTCCCCTTTGCCCCATAGCTGGCACTGCTCCCACACGAAGCCTGTGCTACGGCTTCTGCCAGTTACCTTGGGTACTCAGTGTACCTCCTCAGAGCCTGTACCCAGGGGTGTGTCTCACCTTGAACATCACCTTCTTCAGAGAGGATCATCCCCTCACATCCTAGCACACATTCTTACTGTTCTACATTTTAGGATCCTGATGTCTTCGTCACTGTTTATACTTAATTATTTGTATCACTGTTTATAATTAATTATTTGTACTTATTTATTTATTATATTGTCTGTTTCCCCCACTGAACTAAAAGCTGCATGAAACCAGTGTATCTCTGTTCCTCACCCTTCCAGCCAAGCACCTTGCATAGTGCCAGCCATATCCTAGTCCCTGAGAAATAGTTGATGGATAAAGAAATAGAGAAATGAGCTGTAAACTCCTCAGAAGGGCCTCTGATGCCACGGCAGACACCCCAAAGCTTCTCAGGGAGCAGAGCCATCTAGTAGATTCTCTTCTCAAATACAGAGAGTTGAACTTCTGTTAGTCTGGATGTCCCACCTACTGTGGGGACATTTTGCCAAATCTTATGTTTTTCTGTTCTACCTCTTTCCATTAAGGTGGGGTGTGTGTTTTCACGTGTTGGCTTTTATTCCGTCATTAAAAGGAAATTGATTGTAAGCAGAAAGGCAGCTTTCAGTAAAACATTACATAAAAGTGGGCCTCAGATTGAAAGACTTAAAGATTGTTTGGGAAAATGCAGTCTTAGAATTAAATACCAAGGTAGAAAAGCATATATAGGAATCAAGTACTTGAAAGGAAGAACTATATCAAAAGTGAAGACTGGAAGAAATGTCACTCAACCGTTGAAGCACATTAAATAAAGAGGTAATGGGATCAGACACAGTGGCTCATGCAAGTAAACGCAGCACTTTGAGGGGCTGAGGTGGGCGGATCACCTGAGGTCAGGGGTTAGAGACCAGCCTGGCCACCATGGTGAAACCCCATCTCTACAAAACTATAAAAATTAGCGAGGCATGATGGCACCTGCCTGTAATCCCAGCTACTCAGGAGGTTTAGGTGGGAGGATCGCTTAAACCTCACTTGAACCTGGGCGGCAGAGGTTGCAGTGAGCCTAGATCACACCACTGCATTTAAGGCTTGGATAACAGAGCAAGACTCCTTCTCAAAAAAAAAAAAAAAGAAAAAGAAAAAGAAAAAAGAGGTAATGAGGTAATGGACTGGCCACTGCAGAATAGGCTTTTAGAAATTGAGAAATGAAGCTTCTCAATAAATCAGAGGTAGGAGAGGTGTGAAACCACTGGCTGAGGCTTATTCAGGACTGAAAGAATAATGGGGCATTAAAAACACCAGATTACCTAAAAATCTGTAACAAATTCTCATTTGCACTAGTTTCTCCTAGTATTATTAACATCCACTTCGTTGAAAAATGGAAACAAGATTCAAGCAAGGCTGTGTGTACGTATCTGTCAAACTAGGTTTATAATTCAGAGTTGTTTTGATTGGCCACTTTCTGAAATGCTAAGGTAAAACTTTACAAACTCTTACAACTTCATCGGATCAATATGAAGCAAGTGGGGAAAGAAAAGGAAGCCTGTGCTACTCTAATGGAAGATTATAGAATCGGAAATGATTTCATAGTACAAGATAACGAAACAATAAAAAATGTTCTTAAAGGGCAAACAGAAGACACCACATATTGCTGCTTATCTTTGCTCGTGTTACACGGGAAGGTTGACATTTTACTGTGCCTCAAGGTCACAGAAATTAGGAAGGAACACTGTCTTTAGAGAAATCTCTAAATTATAGATCTTAGAGTTAGCAGGCACCTCAGGATAATTTGGGTCAACCCTTTACTTCCAGAAAGGCAAGGTGTTATTATCCCCCATTGTAGAGATGGGACAAGTAATTTAAATTACCTGCTGAGGTCACGTGATTGAAAAGTGACTGATGGCTGAGGATGCAGAGGACCAGGGGAGGCGGGGAAGGGTTGGAAAAAGCCAGGCCCCGGTGTGCTATTAGGGTATGCATCCCAATACACCACAGGCACGGTGATTATTTCCCATTTTGATGTGAACAGAAGAAAAGACCGGCTGTATTCAAGTAGATCCTTTTCTTTTTGAGACAGAGTCCCAGTGTGTCGCCCAGGCTGGCGTGCAGTGGTGCAATCTTGGCTTAATGCACCCTCCGCCTCCCAAGTTCAAGTGATTCTCTTGCCTCAGCCTCCCGAGTAGCTGGGATTACGAGTGCCCCCCACCACACCCAGCGCATTTTTGTATTTTTAGTAGAGACAGGGTTTCACCATGTTGACCAGGCTTGTCTCAAATTCCTGACCTCTGCCTCCCAAAGTGCTGGAATTACAGATGTGAGTCACCGTGCCCAGCTCCAGTAGATCATTATTTACAGGAATAGTTTTCTTTCTTAGAGAAGCAAGGGAAGAAGAAAAGAAGGAAAATAAACAGGAAGAGAAGAAGGGAGGAAAGGAGGGAGCGAGGGAACCTCTGCTGAAAGTGACAATTGGCTTCGCAGTCCATGCAGTTGAAAAGGGGACAGAAATTACCTTGACTTGTTCTTCTCTGTATGTTCAATTACGGGATCTGATGTCCCACATTTTCATTAAGATGTTGGGTGCACGTTACCAGGTCACAGGTCTGACAGTCGAGTTAAACACCTGGAGGGTTTTGTCACTGACTGGGGTGGACACCCGGTGAGGGCTTGTGCCTACCTTTGGCCTTAGGGATGGGAGATAGGGATCAACTCTAGTGAAGCAGAGATCAGTGTTCTGCTGCCTTGCACATGCTGTTACTAATTTTACAGTCTTTAATCGAAGTGCTGTGTGTCTCCACACCAAGCGAGACTCTGTATTTTACCTTCTCTAGCTCGTTTGGCGTATTTGCTGTCCGTAGCTTCTAGAGCTTTCATCCTGCAAGCAGCTTCTCCACAATCCACAGGCTCATCCTGGACTTCCACAAAACAGTAAGATTTTGAAAAAACGGTAGAAACATGATGATGGACTTCCCGTTCTATACACAGTTCTATTTAATGATGAATTACAAAATAATTGGCTTCATTTAGTGCTGAAATGACCTTTGACCTCTCTTAGCCTGGCATTTCCAGCCTATGATTTATTTATTTATTTTTTTTAAAAAAAGCATTTTATTTATTCATTAGTTTTTTGTCACTTTTGAATTTTAAAGCTCTCCTTTATAAAGAAAAATAAAATATACACTTCAAAGAAAAATGAGGAGGACTGCCTCTTGTGCATATTAAACCTTAGCAGCACGGTTGTATAGAAAGCTATATACGTGTTTCCTCTCATGGTTTCCTATATTTCCTTTGACTTTCACAAAAACTCTTTACTTTGGCAGGACCTTTGCAGTCAGATAGAGTCCACCATATGCCAACCAAAGCTTACACTGTTCCAGGACTCATCTAAGTGCCCCTGAAATTTTTTCCTTCCTTTACTTAAAAATGCAACTGAAGTTTACATTTGTCCGAGCTTGCCTGTATGAAACTGTTTCTATTTTTTAAATCATATTGATAAAAATAATGTATTTTCCCTATATGTTTAGCTTTTATTCCATCCACCTCCTTCCCGCATTCAGCACAAGGTACAGTTTTGACAGGTAGCGTGATGAGATTTAGAAGAGAGGCTGAAGTTAATTGAGGTTAGCAAGAAAAATATTACTGTCAACTTCAGATTTTCTTCTTTAATTATTTTAAACTCATGAATAATCAATTAAATGAAAAAGAAATGCACATTTAAGAGCATCTTGAAAATTCCCACTCCTGGGTGCATCAGAGGAGAGAAGCCTCTTGTGACACTATCTATAATAGAACACACCACTGGCTTTTTGCAGGTGACATCATTTTTGTTGTTTTGTTTTTTTTGTTTTTAAATGATGCTCCTTTTCAAGTGACAGAATGAATACACTGGGAAGAGGAAGTTGAGCATATTCAGCCATAAAAGGCAATTTGCCTTTTCGGTGATAACCTGGCTGCACTACAGCACTGGGAATAAGTGTAGCATACAACTATGAAGACAGGGAATTGGGGGCTTGTACTGAGAAGGGTAAACAGCCTGTGATACAGTTCTGCGTAAGGACAAGCTTCAATCACTGCTTCCTTAGGACACGCTCAGTTGCCTTCTGGGTTTCCATATAGTGGGAAAAATAGTCTGGCCTAAAAGAACTCACTTGACTGATATAATTTTCTTTTAAAGACTGGTAAGCTATTTTATCAGCCCTGCTAGCCAATTAGAATATCTGGATTAACATTTTATTCTGGAAAAAAAAAACCGATTATTTTGCTAAAAACTTTAAAAAGAAGAAAATCCATCCAAAAAAAAAAAAAGGCGGCGGCGGGGGCGGGGCGGGGTTTCTTTGTGTGAATTTGCCCACAGATTGTCTCCCTTGGCCTTTTCCCATTTTCATGCCCACCCCACCTATTCTCATTCATGTGATGTAAATACTCTTTCCTCCATAAAGGAAGGTTAGCATTTTGTTTTCTGTAGATGCCTATGGAAGGTGAAAGTCATGTTAAAGATGCTTCTGTGATCTGGACAGAAAGCTGGTGTTCCCTATGGGTGATTCTTTTTGGGTCATTCTTTCAGCATATATTTATTCAATAAACTTTTATGAAGCATCCACCAGTGTTCAATAGATCTACTTCACTGAGAGTTTGTGTTTTAACCGGTTTAAAAGTAAGACACGTAGCACAGGATATTTGGTCATCTTTCCCTTTAACAAAATGGAAGTCTTTTTTTTTTTTTAAGTTAAATAGAAGCATCATTCATAATGGTCGGCCCCAAATAATGATAACAGAAGATATAAAACTTGAAGCCAAGAAACTGGTTCAGAAAACAATATTTAAGGAGTGTGTGATAAATTTGTGTTTTATCCAATTCTAAAATGGAAGGATAGCAAGGGCTTTCTTAACGTTCAGAATGAGAGCTGTTCATATGACAGTCATTTTTCCTTTAGAGTGCTGGCTTTGGAGGCATTCTTTCTCATTTCCATGTGAGAAGACAGACTTCTGTCATTAAGAACTGAGCTTCGAGGTATGAAGTCCTGAAATATCCATGTATTGAGAGTCATCACTTTGACTAATGGAAGATCCTGACCACATATCATCTTAAGCACCTCTTCACAGTGTGTCATTTTTCCAGCTCAGTTGATTTTTGATATATCTCACTTTATCAGTCATTGAGGTGGAAATTTCATCACTCTTATATGCTTTCTGAGTTTTTCTTAGTGTTTGTTTGTAATAGGTTTTATGGGTGATTAGTTATGGGAATTGCGGCATTCTCGGTGATGGGAACCTATCTTAATTTCACTCATGAAACCTGTTTCTCTCACAAAGTCTGTCATCAACCCCAGGGAGAATTTGTTTTTCATTTGAACATACCTTGCTGAAATTAGGATAGATGCTTTTTATCATCACTTAGTATAGAAATTAATAGGTGGAATTATTTGCATTTGCTCTAATGTTTGAGCATTGGCCTTTTCAACTGTGTGATTTCATACGTTGGTTACTGTGCTGGGACATGCTGCTGACTGACTGCTCCACTGGGCACTTGCAGATAGCAGAATTTTACCAAAGCCCCGCTGAACAATACTATGACATAAGAGTAATGTTTCTTTGCATTGGTGGATCATCATCTTTGCTTTAAAAGCCTTCACAGTAAAGCCTGAGAATTGATATGACCCATATTTCATTGTATCCAATGGAACTGTGTCTATCTGCCTTGACAGTCAACATGCTGTCGTTGTCCGATGTATAAATTTTACATCATGCACAAGTGGTTTTGAGCCCTAGCTGTCTACTTAACAGGTATATGAACGACCTTAGGGGAGTGACTTAAATTATCTGAATCTAGATTTCCTTATGTGTAAAAACAACTTAATAAAAAAACAAACCTTCTAAGTTGGTTGTAGAATTTCAGTGAGGTAAGGCATGTAAAGTGGACATTTAATGAGGTACTCACTACATTTTAGCTATGAACATTAAACTTTTTAAAGTCTCTCTTTGGCAACTTCCTAGGCACCACACAGCCATAGGATCCTCAGATTAATTGTATGTGTTCATTTAAATGGTTTAATTTTTAATTTGGAGCGTTCTTCTTTTGTTTTTATATTGCATGGTTCTGCTCAACCATTATTTTTTCAAGGTAGAAATTATACCTTAATAAAAGTCATGGAGACATATAAATGTGATAACCTGATTTTGTTAGAATAGGATTTTTGCTAGGTCATCACATTTCCGGTATTCAAGAGGAAAATTTAAAATAGACTCTGAAGAGTATAGGGGATTGGCAAGTGAAAAAACAAAAATCTCCTAGTAGCAAGTAGGAGATGTCCTGAAGGCAATACTCTATATTGTCTTTTCTCTTTTAAGATAAGTTTTTTTATTAAAATTGGTTGTATTGTCTCATCAAAGTTCACATCCATCAGGAAATATTATTGGTGATTGAAGACCTACTGCATACAAGACACAAAGGTAGGCAACCCTGGGGCAGGTTTTTCTGTTGGGGAGACTGTGAATTTCGAAGCAGAGGAGGGTGTGGAGAATCACAGCACAGCACAATAAAAGTTCAGTTACAGGCGGCACTCCAGCTTCTCAACTGTCGCGTCGAATGGAGTGTTCAGTCTGAGACGGGAATGACACAGCTTAAAACTGTTTTTCGTGGATGCGGACCAGGGGGTCTGTGGGGTTGTATAGATCTCTTCTTGCCCTCCAGTGGTTTGCAGCCACTGGGCCTCAGTTTGTTGATACGCTGTACATCAATGAGAGGTGCTACCACAATGCTATCAGTCTGTTGAAGGTATTTCCTTTTTTTTCTGTTTCCTCTTCTCTTCCTCTGTCCTCTCCTCTTTTCTCCTCTCTTTTTATTCCTGTAGCAGGAAGACACAGGTAGATGGTAAGGTCTAGTTTCCAGAAAGCCGAGCTTTGCTGGTTTTAAACATGGTATCTTTGGCTATCACTGAGTGTTAAACTCAGGCCCACTCCAAGAATTCTGACATATTTGCTGAAATCTGTGAGCTTTTCGCTTTGGATGTATAGAGGAGGACATGGTCAAGGCGGTAAACAGATCTACCAAAAAAAAAAAAAAAAAAAAGGACCAACAGATTTTTAACAAGTAAGTCCTGAAGGCCAGCAAATAAGACAGCTTTTTTTTTTTTTAATCAACACTGTAAGGTGCTGGTTTACTGTAAAAATAATTGCACTATAATTGGATGTGACTTTTCAAATGTTGTTTTGAGTCTTTTGTTCGTTTCAACATGCCACCAAAATGTTTAGTATTTCGAAGTAGGCCATGAGCACGGTGGTGGAGGATTTGTTGAACAAGAAAATTAGGTGTCATCAGACTAATCGAATGATCTTGTGGTAAACCATCCCCAGCTACATGGAAGAGAGTTGTTATTCAGAATCTGCATTTTGTTGTCATTTCCTGACATTTTAGCCACAATTTATCCTCTTTCACTACAGTTTTTAAACTACATCCTTCCGATGTGTGTCCCAGTTCCCTTTCCCAGTTACATGGCTTTGCTTCTGCACAGTGGCTCTTTGCTGCCTTCCTGCCTCAGCCTTGGATGGAAGGATAACTCCAGCAGATTAAACCATCATGCTGCATCCTGTGTGTGTGGCTTTGCAGCAATACCCAATGCCAGTTCGACGTGTGGTGCCTACTTCACAGAAGCCCATTTCGTGTGAGGCTTGGGAGGAAGTCTTTGCTGTCCTGGATGTCCTTATGCAGTTTAGCAGTGGTGGAAGGGAAAGCATTTCTTACACTCTTGTTATTGATGCTCTAAAGCCTGCAGATCTGACCAAAGGGAGTTTGAGCCTAGCCATGTGGGAAATGTGCAAGGCAGAAGCATCGTCCATATGAGAAGAGCTGGAGATGTCTGGACCCGTCTGGTCAGGCGGTGGGTCTGGCTGATCTTTTCCCCTTTAGCACCAGGAAGTTACACAAACCTGTACTTCATGGACCCAATGAGAAGAAAGAGAGCTCCCTCTTCTGCCCCCCTGATACGACAATAAGCCATACTTTTAATGATGTTTTAAAAGATAGTTTCTTTCTTTCTCTTTCCTTCCCTCCTGTCCTTTCTTTTCCCTTTCCTTTCCTTTTCTTCCCTTTCCCCTTCCCTTCCCTTCCCCTCCCTTCCCCTCCCCTCCCCTCTCCTTTCCTTTTTCTTTTCTTTCCTTTTTTTTTTTTTTTTTTGAGACAGAGTTTTTCTCTGTCACCCAGGCTGGAGTGCAGTGGCGTCCTCATAGCCTGCAGCCTTGACCTCCTGGGCTCAGGTGATCCTCCCACCTCAGCCTCCCAAAGTGCTAGGATGACAGGCCTGAGCCCCCACATCCAACCTAAAAGATATTTTCTGAATCAGGTTTGTACAGCCAACTTACTCTGAAAGCATATCTGAAAATGTTTATAAATTATAACACATTTTATAAGTATGTTATTATCACAAGTAGATAGGTGTTTACTACTTAAGTCTTTGAGTTACCTGGATGCATTTCTTAAACAGAGTTTATAATAAATATTTTAATAGGAAATTACATTATAATAATTTGAACATTTCCCACTTATTGCTTCTTATTGTTATTGGATCAATATTTCGATACTCCTGGTGTTCTGAACCCCATCTGAGCAAAGCCCTGTAGTATCTGAGGACTCTTGACAATAACATAGTGGTAGATTGCATCAAGAATATGCTCTCCGTCTGCCTAGGGTTTCATGGTTTTCAAGTTGCACATACTAGAAAAGTTCTGTAGATAAAGTATGAGAGGAAAAAGGCATTATGTACATTAGTTGAAATTGGCATCATGTTGCCAAACTGGAATAAGCCTTAGGGGAGCTCTGCGTTGAAACTACTCAATTGAACGCTGCAATTTCCCATAACAATTTAAAAGGCCTGCAGGCATGCTAAAGTCGTAGCTGGATCTTCCAGTTAACACTCTGTAACATGACCCCAAAGTCTCATTTACATCACAGCAATTAAAATATATTCCGTATTACACGTTTACTACTACATACTGTAGAAATAATCCAATGAAATGTGGCTATTTTCCAAATACAATATGGAAACCTTGATATGATGCGTATTCACAATTTCTTCTTTCCAAAGTGGTGTCACCATTACACACAGGTAGATACAGGAAAATGGTAATTCTGAAGGGGCACGGGAGTAGGGCAGATGAAAAGGAATGCAGCTTGGCCTGATGAAGACTAGTGAGTCATGACTACTTGGTGACCCATACCAAATTAGATTTGTGGTCTCACCCTGGTTCATGGGTGACAGGTGTTCATTACGCAAAATAACCATTGTAATCTGTGCTAATTGACCCCCTACTGGTAGTTACAAAGTAGAGAGACCAAAATTATGTGAGCACTAAAATCGTACACCTCCTGGTTGCAGAAGTGTCGCCTCTGGACTAGGACAAAATGCCAACACCCAGTTGGGAAAGTGATGGAAATGAGAGTAGCACTCACCTGAGGAAGGTATTTTCATGAATTTAGCGTCTTTTCCTTAGTGCTCCATCCAAATTAAATTTAAAATCCTCCTGGCATATGGATTATAGCTATAACTATTAACTGATATCATAACTATTTTGTAATGAGATGAATATCAAATTAAATTACTTTAAAGCAAAGCCACAGTGGGCAAAATTAGATCATATTTTCTTGATAGTGACTATTGTATTTTGGTAATGCCTCTCTTTGAGGAAACATAGACCAAATTGACTTACTCCAAATTATTGTTGTGGTTTAATGTTTATGGAGTGGCCACAGTTTACTAGCTTACCTTGAAAGTGTGATTTTTAACAATTGTCTAGAATACAGCACCAAGGTATGAAATACAGTGGCAAAAGTCCAGCTTCTCCACTCGGCAAGCAGTCAATGGGAAGCCAAGGAAACTGCCTTGCTGTCTGTGCCTGTAGAACAGTCTCGCCTGCACTCCCCTTTGGTGGTCAGGAAGAGCGTTGGAAGAATCCTACTTCAGCGGACATCTGAGCAGGCAACATTTTTATCTACTGCCTAGGTCCATTTTAATCCTCTGTCTTGGTGTAGAACTACCATTAGTAACAGCATGGAAAAACAATTTAATTGGGCCACTTACTCTAGCGCCTTTGTGTCCACTACTGGGAGGAGCCTCCTTTGAGCAGACACAGCCCCCCTCCTAGGGGTGCTGATCTGGGCAGAGCACAGGCTGAATTGGGCCCCCCCCAGACTCCTCAGCAGGTGACCTGATGCCTGGGTCCAACTTACCCATGAAAACTGTTATAAATTATGCACATATTTGGTTTTTTTGAGACAGGATCTCACTCTGTCACCCATGCTGGAGTCAGTGGTCAGCCACCGTGCCTGACCTATGCATATATTTGTCTTTATGATATAAATCATCTAGGAAATCCAGAACAACAAAGCTATAGGAAAAAAAGTTTCCTATTTTTACTTGACTATTTGGCAGCATTTATGCAAAGTCATAATATTTGAGTTTATGGTGTAAATGCACTGGAGATATCCAAACATTATATTTCTATGAGAGCCTATACTTGGTCAAGCATATTTATATTCCCTGATACTGTTGCATTAAAATGTGTTTAAAAACAAACAATAAGCCAAGTGTGATGTCTCACACCTGTAATCCCAACACTTTGGGAGGCTGAGGCTGGTGGATCATGAGGTCAGGAGTTCGAGACCAGCCTGACCAAAATGGTAAAACTCCATTTCTACTAAAAATACAAAAATTAGACCGGGCGCGGTGGCTCAAGCCTGTAATCCCAGCACTTTGGGAGGCCCAGGCGGGTGGATCACAAGGTCAAGAGATCGAGACCATCCTGGTCAATATGGTGAAACCCCGTCTCTACTAAAAATACAAAAAATTAGCTGGGCATGGTGGCACGTGCCTGTAATCCCAGCTACTCAGGAGGCTGAGGAAGAAGAATTGCCTGAACCCAGGAGGTGGAGGTTGCGGTGAGCTGAGATCGCGCCATTGCACTCCAGCCTGGGTAACGAGCAAAACTCCGTCTCAAAAAAAAAAGTTAGACAGGTGTGGTGGCGTGCAACTGTAATCCCAGCTACTCAGGAGGCTGAGGCAGAAGAATTGCTTGAACCTGGGAGGCAGAGGTTGCAGTGAGCCAAGATTGTGCCACTGCACTCCAGCCTGGGCAACAAAGAAAGACTCTGTCTCAAAAACATAACAAAAAATCAACAACACCAAAGAAGGAAAACATACTGGAAAATGGAACCTTCCGAGTAAGCACACAGACTTCTGGCCAGGCTGGCTGTTTCCCATACCCATTCATACTGAGTCCAGACCCAAGCTGACCTCCACTGTCTCCACAGCAAACTAAGAGACTTTATTTAGTTCTTGGGATGAATCAGACACTCAGACTAAACCCAAAGTCTTTGGGGACGCTGAATCTACTCTGGAACTGATCTATCCCCTAGAGCTTATTATCTACTTCAAGCTACTTCAAGGAGGAAGTGGGGTCTGGGAACTCATCTGTCCACTGAACAGATGCCATGTTGAGACGCTGCCATCACTGAGCGTGAATTTCCCACTTTCCAGGGATCTGTGAGGAAGGTGCCGTTTGGCTGGTTCGTTGCTTTTCAGACTAAAATGAGAACTGTCTGGTGGGCAGTAGACAGTGTATATGTTTATTATAGTAATTTTGCCTACGGGTAACAGAGGCATGAATGACTGCAGTTATCCCTTATTCTCCAAATACTTGGGGGTAGTTACCAGGTCTCCACCTAGTTGTTACTAAAATAAGCCTACCAGCGCTCTTCAGTCTAGAGACTCTTAATCATTTTTATTGCTCCTCTTGAAAGTCCTGCCAGCATCTGCCTGCTGCTTTCTACTACCAAGACATAAATATTTGGATAACATTAGACATGAAATCATTTAGAAATTATTGGTGTGGGAACTATTTTTTTCTCATTTGATTACATAGTCCATCTGAATAAGCACATAAAAATTCAAAATTCAAATTCTATTCACACATTTTAGCAAAATAACAATCTTGTTACAGAAGTATAATCCCTTGCTCTCAGCCTTATAGACTGAGCTTTGATGTATTTTCCCCAAACCAGCTTCTCCAGATTACTTAGATTTAAGCCTAATGATAGCAGACATTATTCTCAGACACTGGACAATGTTCTTGATATCATTATAATAGCCGCCCTTTATCAAATACTCATTATGTTATGTGCCAAAAACTGTGCTAAATGCCTTTAAAAACCTTGTCTTATTTAATCTTCATAATATCTCTATTAGAAAGGTACTATCATATGCCTTTGGATGATTAAAGGTGGTAAACTAAGCCTCAGAGAGTTTAAGTAACCTGTCCAAGGCCATGCGTCACATAAACTGTAGTAGAGTTAGACTTTAGACATAGGTTTGTCTATGATTAAAAAACCTGTTCTATATCCCCTGCTCAGTTGTGTTGATATATATATTTTTTAGTTGAAATATCCAGGGTATGAACTTGTGATTTCAGAAGCATATTTCTCTTTTTTTAAATTCTTAAGTTTTTGAATTGAGATGGGATTTCACTATGTTGCCTAGACTGGTTTCGAACTCCTGGGCTCAAGGGATCATCCTGCTTCAGCCTCCCAGGTAGTTTGGATTACAGGTGTGTGCCACCACACCCAGCTCTCAGAATCATTTATTTCTGTTAGTTGCTGAGGTCTGTTTCCTCTATATAGACTTCAGTGGTTAAGAGGCAGCCTTTCTCCAAATGATGGCAAAAATGTAAACAAGCTGCAAGTTTACAACTTCTCATTAGCAACTCCAATGAAAAGAGTAGGCTCATTCCCAATAGTTTTATCAGATGTCCTGCGTTTGACTTCATTGGTTACATGTTCGTTCCTGAACCAATCACTGAGATTCTGTTCAGGCTGTTCCTGGACCCCAGGCCTAGGGTCTGCTCCACCTATATCCCTTTGTCTCAGTGTGGGGGAAGGGTTTTTTGTTTTTTTTTTTAAGGGAAATACACAAAACAGATTTGTTGTCGTTGTTTTGAGATGGAGTCTCACTCTGTTGCCCAGGCTGTAGTGCAGTGGCACAATCTTGGCTCACTGCAGTATGGAAATTCTCCTCCTCAGCCTCCTGAGTAGCTGGGACTACAGGCATGTGCCACCCCACCAGCTAATGTTTTTGTATTTTTAGTAGAAACAGGGTTTCACCATGTTGGCCAGGCTGGTCTCGAACTCCTGACCTCAAGTTATCCACCTGCCTTGGCCTTTCAAAGTGCTGGGATTACAGGTGTGAGCCACGGCACTTGGCCCACGAAACAAAATTAGTACAACTACCACGGCTGTGATGCCAGAGAGCCTCTCTTCTTTGGCAACTGAACCACACAGGATGAGACACAAGCAAAGGGAAATGCGTCCATGTCCCCCTCTGAAACACATAATATCACAGCAAAGTGTCATTTACATTCTTCTCTAATTGTCTTTTCCCTGAAGAAGCAGCTTGAAAATGTTTCCAGTATCTTTTATCTTCCTGGTCTTAAAGTTTGCACCTTTCTTACTCCTCAGTTGAATTTTACTTGGTTTTTATTTTTGCACCCCCAATCCTGTGACCTCTGCAAATGTAATTATCATGGCATTTTCAATATGACAACCTTCAGTGACTTTGTTAATACGGGATCTGTTGATATCCTGACACAGTTTGTTAAACTCACTGCTGTCATCTCTCTCGCATTCTCTCCCTTATTTTTTTTCTTTTTACGAAAAAAAATTTATTTTTTAAATCTTTCGTTCGAAGGTTTGGAGGTATAGTCCAGTGGATAAGAGGACAGATTTGGTATTAAACTGAAATGTGTTCAAATTCTGCTCAGGTAATTCCTGATTCTGTGACCTTGGATGGGTCAGTTAATCTTCCTGGACCTTACTTCTCTTATGCCAAAATCGAGTTTATAATTCTTTTTTTTTTTAATTGCATTTTAGGTTTTGGGGTACATGTGAAGAACATGCAAGATTGTTGCATAGGTACACACATGGCAGTGTGGTTTGCTGCCTTCCTCCCCTTCACCTATATCTGACATTTCTCCCCATGCTGTCTCTCCCCACCTCCCCACCCCCGCCCCCATCGAGTTTATAATTCTTATTTAGCAAGGTTGTTGTGAGGATTAAGTGAGGTCATATATGTAAAGCACCTGGCATATTTTAAGCACTCAATAAATAATCAAGATTGAAATTAATAATTCATCAAGGAGCTTTTATGTCCACTCTGAAAGATAGGAATATGCCCAGCACTTAGGGAAATAATATTAGCTCTTCATTGAAGAAGCTCCCCCGGTGGCATGCAGACTTCCCAACATTTACTGGGTCAGTGATACCCATCCTTAAGGCACTTTTAAAATATAGCAAGCTGTAGTTGTTTTTAAGTCATCTAGAAAACTTGGTTTCCTCTCGTTATGACTAAAACTTTGAATCTGGACTTGATGCTACACAGGTCTTACCTTTTAAGCAACTTTTCCAAGAAATAAATGGAAGAGCACATATGGGGGTGTGAACTCCAGCCTAGCCACACAACTAGTTGTATGACTTGAACATTTTTATTAATTCTCATAGTTCCTCATCTGTAAAACTGGTAATAACACAAACTTACTGTATTGCTGTCATGCTTGTAGTTCCCAGCACTTTGGGAGGCTAAGGCCCGAGAATTGCTTGAGCCTGGAAGTTCAAGGCTGCAGCGAGCTGTGATCACACCACTGTACCCTCGCCTGGGCAACAAAGTGAGGCATTGTCTCAAAAAAGTAAATAAAATAGAATAAATAGAGGTTATTATTATTGTGTTTTTTATTATGCCTGGCATATCCAATGATGTGGGCATGTTCAGCTGAAGATGGAATGACCTAGTTCAATAAGAATAAGACATCTGGAGTAATATCAAAGTGTCTATTTTTTTTTAACCTAGTGTGTTTGAGGCCATTTAGATACCATAGTATTATCTGCATGACATATAACTGTGTTTCTTACTTTTCCCTCTGTACCAGATATTATTACTGGCAAAATTTTCAAACACCTGGCTCATGCTGAAGTGCAGGTAAATGAAGTAGTGGCCTCGATATTCAGGGTGCCTGGTTTATGCCATCATAGAAATGTGCAAATAGATATGATAGATATTAGTTGATCCAGGCAAACAGACAAATTGAGAGGTATTATCTACACTTTACCCTAAAGGTCTGCAAGCTAGGAAAGCTGCATTTGGCTCAGGTGTATTGGATTCTTGAGTGCCTTTTCCCATCTATTCTAAGTATAGAGACTATGACCTTCTCCCTGTAGTTATTCCTGTGTTTGCAAACATAAACTAAATAACTGGATTAATATATGTTACTAGTGTCTATTAAATTTTCTTTCTATACTTTTTATCAAGAAAAACAGAATCACTTTTAATTTCAAACCATGAAAGTGAATTGTTTTGTTTTTAAATCATAGAATATATTCCCACTTTACCAAGTAAATTAGCCTTATTGTCTTTCTTTTTTTCTTTTTTGATAATTTCCAGTTTTTGTTTCCTCCTACATAGGAATATTTTTGAAATAATTGTAATGAATTGATGAGATTTAAGCCACTTTTCTTTTACCCTAAGGCACTGTTCTATATATTTTCCAATTAAAAATCTTCCAGTATTCACAGTTATTCAGTAGCTATTTTAGTATATTTCCTAAATATACTACTTATATTTCCATATATTTTATTATCTAAATTTATGTTTATCTATGATAAAACAATTCATGTATGATGAGTAGTTTTGAATTTTAAAATAATAAGCTCTCAATTTGTTATTTTAAAAATAACATAAATAGACCGGGCACAGTGGCTCACGCCTGTAATCCCAGCACTTTGGGAGGCCAAGGTGGGTGGATCACAAGGTCAAGAAATCGAGACCATCCTTGCCAACATGGTAAAACCCCATCTCTACTAAAAATACAAAAATTAGCTGGGCATAGTGGCACACACCTGTGATCCCAGCTACTCAGGACGCTGAGGCAGAAGAATCACTTGAACCCAGGAGGCAGAGGTTGCAGTGAGCCGAGATTGCACCACTGCACTCCAGCCTGGTGACAGAGCAAGACTCCATCTCAAAAAAAATAAAATTAAAAAATAAAAATAACATAAATATACCTTTACCATCATTAAAATATTCACAATATATTACGTAAAAATGGGTTACAAGATTATTCGTGTTAAATGTATGTATACACACATTCGTATATACATATGACATATGCATGGAAGTCTGAAAAGGTGAGCACCAAAAGGCTAGGAGGGCAATTTTTTTTTTTTGGCTTATCTGCATTTTCTAGTTTCCAGAAGGAAAAAATATTACCTGCTTCATACATATTAAATGGGGGGGAAAAAAAGCAAATATTGGGAATGTATTAAACAGTGCTTAGGGGATGGCCTCTTGTTTTCTCTGTCTCAGGAGAGTTTCCTCTTTACTCAGCTGTTCAAGCCATTCTTAAGTCTTTTTTTTTTTTCCTCACCCTCATTTTCCCCATCACAGTCATGCTGTTGCCACCTCTAAATATCTCATATCCATTCATTTTTCTAAATCTCCACTCCACCCCTTTTCCCTATTTTTCTCTTTAGCCAGAGAGATCTTTCTAAGCAAAATGTCTGATTTATACAATTATAAATAAATAGATTTTCTTTAGCTTTTGTCTCCTTTTTCATATTAAAAGAGGGCAGGCATTGTGTGTTGTGTATTTCTCCATTCCCACTGCTTCTCACAATGTCCTGTAACCATGACAGCTGGTAGCATCTATACAAGTATGATAAATGAATAAGTAAAGAAATTAATTGTCACTATGCTTTTGCACAATTTCATGTCTATACATATAGATCTACTGCATTCTTTTGATTCACTGCACAGCGTTCCTCTGTCTGGTTTTGTCTTGCTTTTTCATCCAATGTGACAATCTCTGCCTTTTAATTGGTATGCGTAGATTATTTATGTTTAACGTGATTATTGATACAGTTAGAATTCTCTTTTTCATTCATTTACTTTTAACCTATTTGTCATTATAGTTAAGTGTGTTTCTTGGAAACAGCGTCTAGTTGGATCTTTAAAAATAATCCAATCTGAAAAATCTCCACATTTTATGGAGTTTTTAGACCATTTATATTTAATGTGATTATTGACCTAGTTAGGTTTAAGTCTATCATCTTTGATTTGTACCATATTTTCTGTGTTCCATTTTTCTCTTTTTCTACCTTCTTTTGATTAATTGTATGTTTTTATGCTTCCATTTATAAAAATTCTGTTATCCCTTTTGTGACTATTAGTTATAACTATTTGCTTTGTTGTTTCAGTGCTTGCTTTAGGGTTTAAACTATATATCTTTAATATAACATCATCTACTTTGACTTGATATTAGATCACTTTACATACCTTGTAATAGTATACTTCTGTATCTCCTCTCTCTTCCTGTATGCTATTATTGTGATATATTTTAATTACACATGTTATAAATGCTACAGTACACTGGTATGATGAGTGCTTAGTTATCTTTTAAGGAGATTTAAAGAGTAAGAAAAATATCTTGTACTTACCATTTTCAAGTGCTATTCATTCCTTTGTATAGGTACATATTTCTATATGATTTTGTTTTTATTTTGCCTAAAGGACTTCTTTTACATTTTTTGTAATGAGAGTCTGCTGATAATTAGCTTCTGTATGTTTGAAAAGGTATTTATTTCACCTTCATTTTTGAGAGATATTTTTCATGGGATATAAAATTTTAAGGAGAGCTTTTTTCCTTTAGGTACTTTAAAGATATTTTTCTACTGTCATTTTGCTTACATTATTTCCTTTGAGAAGTTCTGTATGTGATATGCCTTTTCCCTGTGTCTGCCTTTAAAAGATTCTCTTTATTACTGGTTTTGATTAATTAATTATAACCAAATGCCCTGGTATAGGTTTGTTCACGTTTCTTATGTTTGGGTCTTGTTGAGCTACTGGCATATGTAAGTTTATAACATTCATCAAATAATCCTCAGTTATTATTTCTTCACATGTTTTTCTGTTCACTTCTGTTTGTCTTCTTCTTCAAGGATTCTGACTACATATATATTGGTCTCTTAAAGTAGTCCTGTGTCTCATGGATGATTTGTTTATATATTTATCTACCCATTCTTTTTCTGTGCTTTATTTTGTGTAGTTTCTATTACCATTTTTGAGTTCACTGCTCTTTCCTTCTGTGTTGTCTAATCTGCCATCATTCCTATTGAGTGTATTTTTAATTTCAGACATTGAAGTTTTTCTCTCGAAGTTTGACTTTAGCCTTCTTTTTAGATATGCCATGTCTCTAATTTTTTGAATGTAAGGAATACAGTTACAATAACAATTTTTATATCCTTCTCTATGAAATTCTTACACCAATATCAGTTTTGGGGAGTTTCAATTGATTGATTTTTCTATTTATTATTTTCCTTCTTCTTTGCATGACTGGTAATTTTTGATTGGATGTCACACCTGGTGAATTTTATCTTTTTGAATGCTGGATATTTTTATTTAATGTTTTTAAGCTTTGCTATTGTGCATTTAAGCTACTTGGAAACAGTTAGATCCTTTCTGGTCTTGCTTTTAAGTTTTGCTAGGTAGAACTAGAACTATGTTTAGCCTACTGCTAATTATTCCCCACAACTGAAGCAGGGCCTCTCTCAATATATTGCCCAATGAAGTATGAGGTGTTTCCCCCCACCCCAATCTGGCTGCTGGAAACAGACACTATTCTTGGCCTTGTGTGAACCCTGTATACTTACTTTACGTATAATTCAATGGTCCTTTAGAGGGAAAAATTTGCCCCAGGGACATTTGGTAACATCTAGAAATATTTTTGATTGTCATGACTGGGGGTACTACTGGCATCTAGTGGGTAAAGGCTAGGAATACTGCCCAACACCCTACTACAAAATGCCCCCACTCGCATAAAAAAGGAATTTTTCTTTCAAGAAGGTGAGTAGTGCTGAGGTTGAGATACCCTGCTATTGTCCTCTCAGATTATTCTTCCTCTGCCTGCCAGTGGTCTCCGCACACACGTGTGCCAACAGTACTATGTGGAACACTTCCGAGGGACCCTTTGCAGATCTTCGGGATTCTTTCTCCATGTAGCTCTCTTTTGTCCAGCACCTTATCCTGCAAATTCTTACCACCCATTCTATAGGACCCAGCTTCACCTCTAATTGAAAGAGTCTGCTGTACTCTTCTGGGGTCTCCCTACCCATGTTACAGCCTGGAAATTTGCAAGGCAGTAAGCAGGTGTAATCCATGGCACAGCTTACTTGTTTCTCATCTCTCAGGATTCACTGTTCTTCACTGACTGATGTCAATGGCTTGAAAACTGTTGTTTCAGTTATTTTGTCCTTTTGCTGTTACTGTTTTAGATAGTGGTATAAATCCAGTTTTTGTTATTGCAATCTTGGCTGGAAGCAAAAGGTGGCTTCTTACTTATTATTGCTATCAAAAATTATCTTTATTTACTGTCACATGTAAAGAAAACAACCTGCCCAGTTCGAACCTTCTCAATCACTATTCATTATATTTATTTTTCTCTGTCTCTGTATCTTCCCAACAAGCCTCACATTTTATATTCACAGTAGATTCCCTTTTTAAAAATATTTCCTTTCACAGTCTTTGTAGGGTGTTTTTTGAGATGGGGTATTACTCTGCCCCTTAGACTGGAGTGCAGTGGCACCATCATGGCTCACTGCAACCTCCACATCCTAAGTTCAATCAATCGTCCCATCTCAGCCACCCAAGTAGCTGGATTACAGGCATGTGACATCATTCCTGTTTTTATATTTGCTTTGTTTTTGTAGAGACAGGGTTTCAGCAGGCTGGCCTCAGCTTCCTGGGCTCAAGCAATTTTCCTGCTTTGGCCTCCCAAAGTACTGGAATTACAGGTATGAGCCATTGTGCCTGGCCTTGTGTTTTAACTTTTTATCACTAACATGATAGTTAGATTATCCTGTGACCTACTGTTTGAAACTATAAGCTCAAATTCCAGTTATGCTTGAATTTAGCACTACCAAATAAATAACCATAATATGATTTTATTTTTGTACTTAATATTTTAATTTTTGATTTATAAATTTGCCTCAGGAAACACAATTTTTTTCTAAAATTAACAAAAGCAATTGATGTTCTCAATTATTCTAACTATTTAATAAAGGAAATGCTTTGAAATTCTTACAGTATACAAAGTTGTATTTACTGTTCAATTAATATAACTGGTAATAAATCATAAATACTAACTTATTAGTGAAAATAGGAATTGTGAGTAAGAAAAGGTAAAAATTTCTTGATATTGTATACAAAGAATTTAATTTAGTTCTTTAATCTAAAATGTGTTGGTATAAATTAGTGTTTCTTTGAAGTCTCGTCATTTCGGGGATGAGCTTTTCCAGACTCTAATAAAAATAGGGGGAGAGTCTATGTAGAGATAGTCAAGGTAACATTCAAGGATTTGTAATTTGTACAGAAAAGAGATAACAATGGAAGCATGAGTGAGTTTGATTTACAGATTATTTAATCTTTTGGGTTTGAATGTTTGTTTTTATTTCAGTCTCTACATAGATATATAACCTCATGGAATTTTAAAACTATGATTTATTTTAGAGATGTTTGGTAAATTGTAATCATTGACATCAGGGTTTTCATGATACAAAAATTACAGTTAAAAGCAAGTTACTTTCTAAAGATACAGTTAAAAAATATTTCTTCAGACTTAGGAACATGTTATAAAACAATGTAATGAGGTCATTAAGTTTTCTGGCCAAGTTTCAAAATATATTTAAATAATACATCTGAAATAGAGGATAGGGTCACCCTAAGTCTAGTGTCCATAATGCCTGCCCATTCATTCATTCAGTCAAATACTTTGCATAGTGTTGGGAAGAAACAAATAGCCAAGTAATCCAACTTGCCTTAAGCCCAGCTGTGATTTCCAGAGGGGTGCTATGGTTAGTAACTGAGTTGCTTTTCAAGGAACTGATGAAAATTAACCAAATCAGCTTGATATTGTTGTATATTTGCTGTAGCTAGTTCAGCCAAAAGGTTTTTGTTTTGTTTTGTTTTGTTTTGTTTTGAGACAGGGTCACACTCTGTTGCCTGGGCTGAAGTGCAGTGGTATGATCATGGCTCACTGCAGCCTTGAAGTCCTGGGTTCAACCTTCTGAGTAGCTAGAACTACAGGCATGTGCCACCATGCCCAGCTAATTTTTAATTTTTTCTATAGAGATGGGGGTCTCACCTGTTGCTCAGGCTGGTCTTGAACTCCTGGGCTCAAGCAATCCTCTCACCTCAGCCTCCCAGAGTGCTGGGACTACAGGCGTGAACCCCTGTGCCTGGCCAATCAAAAGTTTTTTTTTTGTCAGCTTTCTAATGGTTTTCCTTATTTTTCAAAGGCTTTGCCCACTGATGCAGCTAATGTCATATTCATTAAGTGCCTTCTGCTGAATATGCACAGAGTGACCCTCTTCCTTTTATAGGACTGTGCAGTCACCATCAAAGTGCTTCCACAATTTGACATGACTTAAGCTGGCTGCATTTCTTAACCTTCTCATCTTCAGCCTTGAGTGGAAGAGAGAACACAGAAAACTGCCTTTTGAAGTCATACTGAACTCATTGACTTCCATCATATCAAGCATATCAGTAGTTTCAAATCTTACAGTATAGTAGATTAAATCCTTGAAGAGTTTGAACTATGTATAAAAATGAAAAGAGAGATACAAAGGACTTTTTATTGTTTACAATCTTTAAAATCAAATTGCCTTGATCTTTGATGGCATAATCAAATACTATATCTTGATGTATCGTGGCACTGGAAAATTGTTTCACAAATAAAGAAAACTCAGATATTTGATGCTAGGGATGTTTTAGAAAGCTTAAGAATATCTAAAGTCATCTTTTCATTACTAGGGTATTAACATTTAGTTGGTATTGATTTATAAACATTGGATATATTACCACAAAGTTGCATCTTTAGTTGTGATTACTATGTTAAAGGACTTCATGATTATCTAATATGGAAGATTATAAAATGTTATCATGAAAATGATACAGTAGAGAGCATACTTTTTGCCCTTAAAAATCCAAATGAGGCTGGGTGCTGCGGTTCACACCTGTAATCCCACAACACTTTGGGAGGCCGAGGCAGGCAGATCACCTGAGGTCAGGAGCTCGAGACCAGCACGGCCAACATGATGAAACCCCATCTCTACTAAAAATACAAAAATTAGCCAGGTGTGGTGGCATATGCCTGTAATATCATCTATTTGAGAGGCTTGGGTAGGAGGATTGCTTGAACCAAGGAGGCAGAGGTTGCAGTGAGCCGAGATGGCACCACTGCATTTCAGCCTGGGTGACAGAGTAAAACTAAGTCTTAAAACAAAAAATCCAAACAGACAAAGAGAATAGAAAAATGGATGGTTTAACTCAGAGCTTTACACACTGTTTTTTCCAAAGGCCCAGATAACAAATAGTTTAGACTTTGCAGGCCATCAGGTCTCTGTATTTGTTTCCTGTGGCTGCAGTGAGAAATTACCACAACCTGGTGGCTTGAAACAACAGGAAGTGATCCTGTTTCAGAGGTAAAAGGTGTGAAGTCAAGAGCTACCCCTCTGCAGTCAAGAGAAGGCTCTGCTCTGCGTCTCTCTTCTGACTTCTGTTGGTTGCTGGCGGCCATTCGTGCTCCTTGGCTGGCAGCGCCAACACTCCCGTCTCGGCCTCTGTCTTTGCCTGGCCCTCTTTCCTGTGTGTCTGCTTGTGCCTGTATGCGAGTCTTCCTCTCCTGTCTCTCCTAAACACACAGTCATTGCGTTTAGGGCCCACCATGATCCAGGATGACCCCAACGTAACCTGATGGCATCTGCCGAGATCAAAATGCGACCCCATTTCCAAATAAGGTCGAAGTCGCAGATACTGGGAGTTAAGATTTCAGTTAAGATTTGTCTTTTGGGGAGACACAGTTCAAACCACTGAGGTTCCTGTTGCAGCCACTCAACTCCATCTTTGTAGCATGAAAATGGCCAAGGACAGTACGTCAACAAATGCAAGGGCTGTGTTCCAAAGAAACTTTATTTACAAAAACAGGTGGTGGATCCGATTTGGCTGGCAGAGTTTGCCAGTCAATATTGGATCCAACTTAATTGAAGCAAAATGGCAGCAGAGCAAAAAACAATTCCCCTTGCTTCAGTCACTTCAATTTGAAAGTACAAAAATGCATATATGTGTGTATATATAGGAACACTTATTTTAAAATAGATGTCAATTTAGGGCCAGAAATGAAACTTTTATAATGACCTCAAATCCCAGATCTTACTGAAAAATGCTCGAATTGTATTTTTCTGATCAATGAAAAGCTTTTTGATGATCATTTAGTTTTCAGTCTATATGGCCTTCCCTACAAAAAGATCAAGACTATTTGGAAACAAAATTTCCCTTAAACTTAGACATATTTATTCACTTTGTTAAAAAGAATGTACCTGTTTCCCTGACTAAATGTATCCCCCATAAGGACAGGAACATGTATCCATTCTTTGTCCTCAGCACCTAGAAGATAGCCTAACACCTAGTAGTCATTCAGTAAATATTTATCTAAAATAACTTATCAGGGTCAGGCACAGTGGCTCATGCCTGTAATCCCAGCACTTTGGGAGGCTGAGGTGGGTGGATCACCTGAGGTCAGGAGTTGGAGACCAGCCTAACCAACATGGTGAAACCCAGTCTCTACTAAAAATACAAAAACTAGCTGGGCGTGGTGGCATGCACCGAAATCCCAGCTACTTGGGAGGCTGAGGCGGGGACATTGCTTGAACCTGGGAGGTGGAGGTTGCAATGAACCAAGATTGCACAATTGCACTCTAGCCTGGGCTGCAGAGCAAGGTTCTGTCTCAAAATAAAATAAAATAAGATAAAATAAAATAACTTCTCTTTGATGGAATAAAAAGCGTGAATTGGCGTGTTGTTTTAATCTTTTTGTATAAAAATAATCTGTTACCATACCTTGAAATTATTATCTTAAATTGAAAGAAAAGCAACAATATGAGAAATTCAGTTTCTTTTAAGGGGTATTGGAAGAATTTGTAAAGATAATAATGGAGTAATGAATCAGAGTGGTCAGTGGAAAATAGTTTTTTAAAATAAAAATCAGATTTGTGGAAAAGAAGACAAAGGTAGGTAACTCGAGATACATTCCAAGACCCAAACTAAAATATAAGCAACTACTTTGAACAGCTCGGTATTTGGTAGCAATATTGGTATTTGGAAGTAGAGAAACAGGACCCCACAAGGGAACCCTTCATTGGCAACATGGAGAGAGTAGGGTAAAGTTTGGTGGAAGAGAGCAGGGAGGAACCCTCCAAACCTTTCCAAGTCTGGGCTCTAGAACTCTGTGATCATTCTAGCCGGGCGAGTCTTGCCACTTTTTTTGTAGCCGAGGGAAGGCAAAAGTTTGAATGTGTGGGGTACAGTTGTGGTGTTAAAACAGAAAGGATCAAGGCAGGGTAAGCTGAATTGACATGGGAGAGAGTCAGCCACAAGGCTCCAAGTTGGAAGCACATTAATGAGCTGTGTGATGGGTGTACAGACAGTACATGCTGGAGAGAGAGAGAGACAGAGAGACGGAGACGAGAGACATTGATTCTTTGACAGAGGGACTCTCTTTTTGAAAGTGGAAGAAAATACTATCTCAACAGCAGTCACAATCCAAAGGATACTACAGTAACCAAAAAGAAGGCCTGGGGCCAGTTAGGAACCATTGATTTCAAGTTGACTATGGAATCACTCAAAGAAAACGTGAATTTAGGAAAAAGTGAATTTAGTGGGGTGGGAAGAAAACACTGAGTGCTGAAGACAAAGCCTTCAGGGTCCTTCAGATTAAAAGGAAAGTAAAACTTGAGAAGGAATAAAGACAAAGGAGGACCATTTAAAATGCTGCTCGGGCCACTCTCCCTGCTGAAGGCCTCCATCTTTTGCTGTACACCTTTTCCACCCACCCTTTCCACTGTCAGTTTAGCAAATTCAGGAAATAGAGAGTTTTTTTTTTTTTTTTTTTTTTGAGACGGAGTTTCGCTCTTGTTACCCAGGCTGGAGTGCAATGGCGCGATCTCGGCTCACCGCAACCTCCGCCTCCTGGGTTCAAGCAATTCTCCTGCCCCAGCCTCCTGAGTAGCTGGGATTACAGGCACGCACCACCATGCCCAGCTAATTTTTTGTATTTTTAGTAGAGACGGGGTTTCACCATGTTGACCAGGATGGTCTCGATCTCTCGACCTTGTGATCCACCCGCCTCGGCCTCCCAAAGTGCTGGGATTACAGGCTTGAGCCACCGCGCCCGGCCAAAATAGAGAGTTTTTAAACAGAGAAACACCACTTGTGTATCCACGGAGTTGCAGGTAACTCCCCCCATCAAATTAGCCACTTGAATTACCTTAACTATTAGGATAGAGCTGATTAAATTCATTTGCTAGAGGGGAAAATGCCTTTTAAGCAGAATGGTATGGGAGGAGGACCAGCTTTTTCCACAATTCAAGACATTTGAGTCCTTAAAACATGAAAATTGTGCCCTCTGAAGAGTCTTTGTAAGATTATATATATATGAAAGTTCAATGCATTTGACAAAGTTTCAGTAGCAAGAATTTCCCAATTTGCTCATGCTCTTTAAAATACATTGAAAAAGAAAAATAAACATTTGAATGGAGAAATGCTATAAAGAAAAAAGCCATTCTAACTTTTCCATTGTGGAAAATTTAACTAAGTATCGAAGCCAATTTTAGCTGGCTTCTGTAGTGAAATTTGAGCATGAGCTTAAAATCTTTTTTTTTTTTTTAATTAATGGGAAAAATCAGATACAGTAGCTTCAATGAACATTCATAGCACTCACTAGCAGAAGGTGTGCTTCACTTCTTGGTGATACGAAATATTTAACACTGATTTCACAAATACTAATTTCTTGCTGAAAGCAAGTTTCCTAGATAAGCAATACTATTGTTTACTATCATCCCACATTGAGAAGGCTAGAGTAGTCAATTTTTAGGAGAAAGTCATGCTGACATCATGCAAACCTTGTATCTTTGCAGAGAGGCCAATGAGACTTGAACCCTGAGCCTAAGTTGTCACCAGCAGGACTGATGTGCACACAGAAGGAATGAAGTATGGATGTGAAAGAACGCAGGCCTTATTGCTCGCTGACCAAGAGCAGACGAGAGAAAGAACGACGTTACACGAATTCCTCCGCAGACAATGAGGAGTGTAGGGTACCCACACAGAAGTCCTACAGTTCCAGCGAAACATTGAAAGCTTTTGATCATGACTCCTCACGGCTGCTTTACGGCAACAGAGTGAAGGATTTGGTTCACAGAGAAGCAGACGAGTTCACTAGACAAGGTGGGTAACTGTCCGAGTAAACTAAGGCAATGCTCACATGTTGCTAACTTGCAGGTGTCATGATTTTCCCCGCCGCGCGACATGACTGTTGTCTGACTTTGCTGTTCCATCTGCTGATTCTGATTTTGAGATAATAGATGATCACACAGTACTCCAGATGAGAGGTGGAAAGCCACCAATGGACACATTGGCTCCCAGGCACAGGCACTGACATGTGGAGAATTCCGAAGCCTCACCTGCCATACGTGAGGTTTATGATTCTGCACATGGCCCAAGTGTTTGTGCACTTGAAACTCCAGTCTGTGGGGCTCCCTTTTAGTTGGATGAAGGTGCGTTCATTCATTCAACACAATGAACATTTTGTTTGTGGTTAGAACTGGTACAAGGAGAACAGGAGCTGTTGTTGCAGAAACACTCTTTCCCCATAAGAAAGTGAGGCTTATTGTCCCAGATCATCTCAGGATCCATGCAGTCCTGCTGTTTGCCTCTGTGTGATTCACACAAGAGCCTGCTGTGGAAAGGTTCCATTGCCTTTCTCCTAGGCAACCTAGTAAATTAAGTTTATATCTTAAAACTTCCTAGTTTCCCACAATATAATCCATTAGGGTTTGGTCACTAGCATATATCTGTTGAACATTTTTACACTGGTTTTTTGCCTGAGTATCCTCCCAATGGAATCATGACTTCTGTAACTTTTATTTCACGATCCTAAATCTACCCATTTCCACTCTTAAGACACTAGGTTATTTTTGACTGGACATATATAGTTATATTTTGTTTCTTCTAATATAGTCTTGAGATGTGGGCAAGATTACTAATAAAAATAAAATCATCTTACATTTCTAATGTGCAGTATAATTTACATATAACTTAGCATCCCTTAGCTAATTTAATCTAAAAATGAGGAAAAATAAATTAAAGTTTAATAATAAAGAATGTATTCATTCTTTTCCAATCACCGTACAGACAGTGTGACTAACAGTTTGATATTGGGCAGGAACACATTTAAGAAAAAGTAATAATGCAATAAATCGTTCAAAAGTTTAAGAATTTTCCATGGTTCTTTTCTTCCCTGCCTTGTGCAAAGAGCCATTCTAACTAGATTGAAATAGTGTTCACTCACCCAAGCTGGTTTACATCAAAGAAAACTCATTTGATTTGCTAAGGAGAGATTTTTATACCCTAAAGCATGCCTCACTAATTACTGATATCAAATTTCATGAAAAGGGACAAAATAGCTTAACATTTTTAATCCATTTTTCAGGGGAGATACAAAACATATTTGAGGTATGTAGTCTTAGTTGATTGTACAATGCACTGTAATTTTAAACCCACTTTTTTTCATATTGTCTGCACAGCTGAAATAGATTATCAGTGTACATTTTTCAAAAATTTAAGAATTAGTAAGTAGTGTAGAAAAGGCATGCAATCTGGACCGAATGTGAGTTCTTACTTTTTGTAACAAAAATAACTCTTTAGTGCCCTGTTGGAAAACAAGAAAACAAACGAACAACTCCAAACCCCACATCACAGAGTTAAGTTTGAAGGAAACAGCAGCACATGGGGCGGGATGAGTCGGAGGTCATCTCCACCCCAGGCAAGCATTTCTTGCAGGCAGCAGGGATGATGCCTACACAGGTTAAAAATAGTGCACTGAAATGTTCTCTTCCCAGGCAGCCTTAATCCAGTGCAGACTGTTGTTGACAACCTGGCGGTAGCATTTGTAGAAACCCTGGAACGGAAGTTCTTAGGGGGCCAAAGAGTGTTACTCCTCACTCCTTGCAAGCCAAGGACTGCAGAATACAAAGGGGCAGAGGAAAGAGAAAGTGTACCAGGCCACCAGGGAGGCCTTGTTGGAGAGCAGAAGTGAATGGAGATGCGCATGCATAGTGTGTGATGGTGCCACAGGTCACTTGACGTGTGTGAATCTGAACTTTGTAGAAACATGAAATGAATGGACTGCTCATTACAGCTAACGCATGGTGCCACCCTGGTCACCACGCTAGGCAAGTGTGTGCAGTCCCCTGGTGAGACGGGTCCTGGTGACATACTTTTTTCAAAGATTGAGACGTATGAGGTTTGGAGAGTATGGAGATCTCATGGCTCCTGAAACGTAGCTGGAACTTGAATCCAGGGCTGCCCAGCTCTGGCCCGGCTTCTAATCTCTGTGCAGTTGCCACAGTGGAAAACAGGCAACTCAGTATAATATCGCCCTTTGGTTTATTGGAGTCAGTTTTTAAAGTCTGTTATTATTATTATTTTTTATTTAGTGACAAGGTCTCAGTCTATTGCCCAAGCTGGACTGCAGTGGGGCAGTCAGAGCTCACTGATCTGGGCTCAAAAATATCCTCCTGCCTCAGCCTCCTGACTAGCTGGGATCACAAACGCACACCACCATCATGCCTGGCTAATTTTAAAGACTGGTTTTTTTTCTTTCCTTTCTTTCTTTCCTTCCTTCCTTCCTTCCTTCCTCCTTTCTTTCTTTTCTTTCTTTTCTTTCTTTCTTTCTTTCTTTCTTTCTTTCTTTCTTTCTTTCTTTCTTTCTTTCTTTCTTTTTCTTTCTTTCTTCAGTGGGGTCTTGCTTGTTCCTCAGACTGGTCTCAAACTCCTGGTCTCAAGCAATCCTCCTACTTGGGCCTCCCTAAGTGCTGAAATTACAGGTGTGAACCACCAAGCCCAGCCCATTTTAGTCAATTTTGAATTAAAATGTTCACGGTGTGGATAGGGAGATGTGCGCAAACTGAAGGCATATTTGGGAAATAAAATTGATAAGATTGTGTCATCGGGTGAATGAGGATGAGTGTGAGGGTGGCATTGCAGGTACTTTTTCCTTCCTGTGGTTTGATATGAGGAGTATTTGTAGCTGGAGTGGTAGGTGTAGGAGAGAAACGAGTAAGGAAAGTCTGCTATCAGATTATGTTTTTCTTGAGCAAGCATAATGAAAAATCCTTCTAGGCTTTCATTTTCTTTGAACCTGACAAATGTCAATTTTTCCTCATGGACTATTATGTTATGGGATTAATTATTTAATCGACAAAATGTGCTTCCTGCCACAGCTCCTGACATCATCCACCTAATAAAAATGAAAGATTAAAAACATTCATAGTAGCCAAATATCTTTGAAACAGTTCCGAAGAGTCATGCTAATTTAGCTTGTGTGTGGAGTTTTAAAACAGCCAGCGAGTCATATATCCATTTACTCCTTGAATGACACAGGGAAATGCAGCTTCGGCTGTGGGAGAGGACAAGCACGGTCTCTGTTGGCACGATTACGTGGAGAATTCAAATAGAGAAATATGATGTTTTTATATTTTTAATTGACCAATTTTATGTCGAATTATCAAACTTGATTTTAATGGTTTGTATGGTCTTACTGACTGGCAGGTGACTGCTGTTAATTACGTTATATTTAGGTAGTATAATGCTGGGGACGATTTCATCTTCATAGTAATTGCATAATTTGACGGGATCTCACATAGATCTTTCTCTTTTTAAATCTCTTCATGTAGTTTGTTGGTGATGAAAATAGTTGCTCTCTGAACAGCTGTGGAGCTTTCTGTAGGTGAGGATGAGGTTAGGGTAACAATGGCTCGTTTTGCTTTCTTGGATGCTATTTTCTTTTATTCATCTTTGAAGAGAATTTATCCCATCAGATCTCAGGCAAATTTCTTATGAAACAGCTGCACAGGATCATCCCACAGCTTTTGGAGAAGTGGTAAAATAAAATAACATTTTTTTTCTCTGCTGCAGCTCTCTGGGCTATGCACATTGCCTGTAGTAATCTTGACCAAACGCTTATCAATTCCAACAAGGAACGCGGCCCGTGAGGGTGAACTCTGAAAAGAGATGGTGTCTGGAAATAAGAATACATTTGTTTAACTGAATCATAAGCCTGAAAAGAACCACCTTTGTGGCCCTAACCCAACGTGTATGAGAGTTAGTCAATAATCAGTGTTGGGGTTGTGAATTTATGAATTGTAAAATGTGAAGACTACCATTTATTCTTTATTTGTAGAATGGCAACAGAGAGGAAGGACTCTGTTTTTAAATCTGAAAAACACCATGATATCTATGTTTATACATAACTGAAATCAAGACAGAAAATAAGTTGCAAAGAAGGGAAGGGAAGGAGGAAGGCAGGTTGACAAAGGCAGGCACCACTTGATTTCTAAGTGTGCCTCACCTCTGGTCTTTCCTGACAGTGTGGCTCCACTTCCAGAAACTCCTCTCTTTTGGGACGTGCCTTCTGTTCCTTCTTAGCATAATCAGGAGTGCTGAGCAGACCCCCAGCCCTCACAGGCATGGCTTCTGCTTTTCACCTTATGCCCTTGCTGGTTCAAGGCCAGTTCAAGTGCAGTTTGGGGGATTCCACCGGGGAGAGGGAAGAAAGAGAAGAGGGAAAGTTAAACCCTGATTCCCCACTGCCGGACCTGCCTCATGGGCCACATTCAGAGGGCTAGTCCGTCTTGTAAGCAAACGTTCCAGATGCTACACCTGCCCCTTACCAAGGATAATCCTTGTAAGGAAACAAAAAGACACTAGAGGAGCACTCTGAATGTTCTTATAAATATGTGTCTCAGATTCTGGCATGACGGTGCTTGAATGAAGACTCATCCACCTGTCTCCCAGCGGACTCCCTACCTCCTGTGAGCTGAGCAACGATCAGGGGTTTAGATGAGATCTGCAACTCTGTTAGGATCCTGAAGGACCAAGCTGATGCAGATGCTTTCACCTTCGCGCTGGATGACAGCGTGGAATGGGGTGAAGCCCTAGTGTGAGGGTCAAGAAGAATGCTGTGGCTTTTAACAAGAGTAGAGACGTTTGTCTCAGGAGTCTACCATGATTTCCCACTCTTTCTTAAAAGCACCTCAGGAAAACAATAAATTTAATGGCACCCAGCATGCAGGAAGTGGGATAAAATGCAAAAGAAATAGATTAGGAAGCTTTTAATGAAAATGAGCAATGGAGATAAGAAAACCTGAAACAAAATAACCAAAATAAAATATTGTAACTAAAGCATGTGCGGAAATCCCGGAACAATAACAACAAAAAAGCAATAACAAAAGAACAAACAATGACCACCAAATGCTGGAGAAAAAAATTAAAATCATAATCTACAAACTAAAAATGGCAACAGATTAGTTGAAGAAGAGAGGTTAATGATTTTGAAGAGCAGGTAGAAGAAATAACTCAAAACAGAAAACAGAAATTCAGATAAAATTAAGAAGACAACACACATGTACACACACAAACTGAAGAACATCCTAGAAAAATTCTTTAACTTCAGGGATAAAAAATGTTTACAAGGTTCCAGAGAAAAGCCAGGTTACATTTTTTTTTTTTTTTTTTTGAGACATAGTTTCGCTCTTGTTGCCCAGGCTGGAGTGCGGTGGTGCAATCTTGGCTCACTGCCACCTCTGCCTCCTGGGTTCAAGCAATTCTCCTGCCTCAGCCTCCCAAGTAGCTGGGATTACAGGTGTCCGCCACCACATCTGGCTAATTTTTGTATTTTTAGTAGAGATAGTGGTTCATCATGTTGGCTAGGCTGGCCTCAAACTCCTGACTTCAGATGATCTGCCTGCCTCAGCCTTTCAGAGTGCTGGGATTACTGGTATGAGCCACCATGCCCAGCCTACTTTTCTTTAACTTACTAAACATAAATAACACTAATAATGTATTTCTCATCTGCAACAATAGAAGCTTGAAAACAGTGGAATAACAACTATTGAGAGAAAAAAAATTGCAACCCAGGGATCTTATTTGCAGAGAAGATACTGTAGGAAAGGAAAGATTTTTCATGGGTCACCAGGTTCATGACTAAGGACCCTGTAACAGAAGACAGATTGACAAGAGCAGTGCACACAAATTCATTTAATACCAGTTTTTGGTGAAACAAGAACCTTCATAAGGAAACGAATGCCCAAAGAAGCAGGTAAACTTGTGTATTTTTTTTTATTTTTTATTTTTTGCGAGGTTTGATGAAGAGTGGACAGTCACGGAGAAGTAAGACCGGACACAAGGTGTAGGATTGAATGGTGATAAACTGGGAAGAACTTGGCAAGGCCTGTTTATTCAGATTCTTCTCTGTGTCCTTGTATCTTCAGAGATTCGGATGTTCCTTCCTCTTTGTATAGGAAGGGCACTTCTTGGATGAGAATCTTATGTCCTGCTTTGGGGAGAAGGGCAAGGGAAAGGTGGGAGTGACTTTCCTGCTTCTGCTGTTGTCTCAGACACCAAGATGCCATATTGTGGGTTGCATGTCCTGAAGCTGATCAATACCATTTATCTCTCAGAGTAAATGAAGGATACTTAGGTAATGCTAGGATTCAGAGACCATGTCAACAATATACATACACCGTCTAAGGAGGTACTCAAGAAGAAATACCAACTGAATCAGAATCATGACCTCCGCAGAGGAAGCAATGATGAGAGAGCAACTTTACAGTGTATATAGTTAAATCTCAAACGATGACTACAGAGCAACTGGAAATGTGTCAGAGCACTACAAGAAAAACCTTAACAGAAGGCTGGAACTAAAAGCATTTGCCTATCTCAGCAAAATCCAAGAGTTGGAAGAAAGTAGAAAAGTAAAAGTGTTCCAAGTTCTCATCTCATCTGAAGAGGGAGAGTGGGGAAACAGTTATGAAATAGGGCTTTAGTGGAGGGAACTAATTGCCATCTTGCATTCATGTAACAATGATAAACCTATATTTGAATATGAATGTCAAGAATGGGAAGGTAACCATTAATGCAATGGACCCATCTAATTAGCAGGGGGAAAGGGATTCAGTAGCATTCTGACCAATTTAGCAAATACAGTTCCAAGGATAAAAAGGAAACAGGTAAAATCATGCATAATCCAAAAAACAGGATGAAAGGAGTCAAATCTGCTGTATTACCTTTTACCTAAATCTGCTATATTACCTTTTACCTAAAATTTAAATGTACTACATTTTGGCCAGGTGCAGTGGCTTACACCTATAATCCCAGCACTTTGAGAGTCAGAGGCAGATGGATTATTTGAGGCTAGGTGTGCAAGACCAGCCTGACCAACATACTGAAACCTGTCTCTACTAAAAATACAAAAATTAGCCAAGTGTGGTGTCAGGAGACTGTGGTCCCAGCTACTTGGGAGATTGAGGCACAAGAACCACTTGAACTCGTGAGATGGAGGTTGCTGTGAGCCAAGATCATGCCACTGCACTCCAGTCTGGGTGACAGAGTGAGACTCTGTCTCAAAAATAAATAAATAAGTAAATAAATAAACAAATAAATGTACTGCATTTTGACATAAACTACTCAATTGGTTTATAAAAGTTTTTGATATTTATAAGACATATGCTTAAAATGGTAAAGGAAATGGTTGAGAATAAAGATAAAATAGGTGAATACAAACAAAACGAAAGGAGGAATGGCAATATCAGGAAAGATGGAATTTATGATTAAAAACTCAACAGGATAAAAAGGACCATTGGATATGTGATAAATGGCATCCTGTGCAGAAAGAACACTCTTAAAATGCATACATTAAACAATAATTTAGTAGTTAAATTTATAAAGCAAAAACTATTAGAAAAAATAAAGATTGTTAAAACACATTAATCATGAGATTTGATTCACTTCCTTCAGAATCAGGCAGATCCAAAAGACAAAAACAAGACAGCAATTATATAATATTAATCAAAAATTTTAGCTAAGATATATATACAGAAATTTATAACTGTCAGAAATGATACAATTTTATACGTTTCTATGGAATAGTTGTAGAAATTGATTATGTATGTGGCCACAAAAAGAAACATAAAAAATTCAAAAAACAGACTTTACAAGCCAAAACATTTTATCATAAAATGCAGTAAAATTAGAAATAAACAACAATAAGGTAATTAGAAATAAATAACAAAAAGATAAATAAAACACTTTTGCCTCTTGGATTATGATGTCCCTTTACTGTGATAAGAAGCAATCAAGAGCAATGAGAATTCTGCTTCCAAAATGTATGGGAGATAGTGAAAGCCATGATCATAGGAAAAACACTGTGAAGAAATCAAGAACAAAGACCTGTAAAATAGGAATGTACTATACATTTAAGAAATGAGTTCAGGCTGGCTGTGGTGGCTCATTCCTGTAATCCTAGCACTTTGGGAGGTTGAGGTAGGTGGCCCAGCTCAGGTCAGGAATTTGAGACCAGGCTGGCCAACACGGAGAAACACTGCCTCTACTATAAATACAAAAACTAGCTAGGCATCGGTGATGCATGTCTGTAATCCCAGCTACTTGGGAGGCTGAGTCAGGAGAATTGCATGAACCTGGGAGGCGGAGGTTGCAGTGAGCTAAGATTGCAACACTGCACTCAAGCCTGGATGACAGAGCAAGGCTCCATCTCAAAAAAAAAGAAGAGGAAGAAATGAGTACAATATCTGGAAAATAAATCAGAGGAAATAGGAAGAGATACATAAGATATAACTGAAATTTAAAAGAAACAAAACAGCGAGGTCTTTTAAAAGACTAATAGTCTTGATCCTGATTAAGAAATAATGAGGGGCCGGGCACGGTGGCTCAAACCTGTAATCCCAGCACTTTGGGAGGCCGAGGCGGGTGGATCACAAGGTCAAGAGATCATCCTGGTCAACATGGTGAAACCCCATCTCTACTAAAAATACAAAAAAATTAGCTGGGCATGGCGGCACGTGCCTGCAATCCCAGCTACTCAGGAGGCTGAGGCAGGAGAATTACCTGAACCCAGGAGGCGGAGGTTGCAGTGAGCCGAGATCGCGCCATTGCACTCCAGCCTGGGTAACAAGAGCAAAACTCCGTCTCAAAAAAAAAAAAAAAAAAAAAAAAAAGAAAAGAAAAGAAATAATGAGAACAAAAATAAGGAAATATCCTAAAAAGACTGTAACAAAAGGTGTTTTCCAAGCAATAACTTTGAAAAATCTAGAGGAATTTATTTTTTCTCAGAAAATATGATTAACCCCAAAAGATGTCAGAACGTGGAGCAAACTTGTCAACACCAATTATTTCAAACAAGATGAGGAAGGTGATTAAAAGAGAGATCATTTAAAAGGGCCAGATATGTTCCTAGGTAAATTTTACATAACCTTCAAAGTACAGCTAAGTTTAATGTTTAAAAAACTATTCACCATGATCCTTCCCAACAGATGGAAGGCATCAAAGTTCATGTTATGAAGTTGGTGTAACCTTAATAACAAAGCTTGATTAGAATAGTACAAAAAAAGAAATCATAAATAAATTGCTTTACATACCAAAATTGCTTTTCCAAATCAAATGCAAAAATTCTAAACAAGTATTTGTATTTAAGAATCCAGCAATGTATAAAAAGAATAATATGCTAGACCAAATTAATAACCAAGTGGTTACTAATCCTTGCTGATTATACAAGGATTTTTCAGTGTTCAGAAATCTACTAACATAATTAGATTAATAACTCAAAGTAGAAAAACATGATCTTATCAATAGGTGATTTATAGGTTTTGGAAAAAAAATAGAAACCATTCTTTATTCAAATAAACTCATAAGAAGAAAAAACACTTCAATGTGGTAGTAATATTTAAGATGATCATTCAAGAAGTTAAACAGCATTCTAAAAAGTGAGATTCTAGGACATTTCAATTGAAATAGGAAAATAAGAAAGATTTACCTATTCTCACAATTAACTATTCAAAATTGTTTTACATGTTTTAGCAATTGTAATAAGAAAATTAAACAATTGATATATGTTTTGGAAAAAGTTAAAATCAGTACTTTGGTTAAAGATGTGGTTGCATGCATACAAAAACCATGTGTCCCTAGAAATAAAAAAAAAAAAAAGAATTTGAAGTGAATTTTGTATTTGGATGAATACAAAATAAATACGTAGGCAGTGTAGATCATGTAGTATAGTAGTTGAGAGTGTAGGTTCTGAATTCAGATGACCTGTGTATCAATCCCAGGTCTGCCTTGCCTTAGCTGACTGGCAGGTTACATAATCTTGACCAAGGAACTTTTTCGGACAAGTTACATGACTTCTCTATGCATCCATTTTTATTATTCATAGATTGTGCTGTAGTTTGTTGAGGGTAGAATGAGTTAATATATATAAGCTGCTTAGAATAATGCCTGATACCTGTTACTAATATCTACTACTTGGAAGTCAGAAAAAAAAAATCCTTGTCACAAAGGCAACAGACACTATAAAATTATTTGGAACAAATTTTGCAAGCATGGTATGGGACCTAATATGAAGGTACCTACAAAATATTACTGAAAGCACATAAAACAGGATCTAAATAAATAAACAGTGTTTTTGGATGGGAAGATGATACCTTAAGAATATCAGTTCTCCCCAAATGAATGCATAGAAGTTAAGGATATCAAATAAAATTCCAGTGGGTTAGGGTTAAATTTAATTGGAGTGAGTGATCTTCAAATTCATCTTAAAATTCAAGCGATCTTAAGATTCATATTTTCAAATGGCTGGAAATAGCCAAAACAATATTTAAAAGTCAATAGTGAGGACAAAATGGCCTTAATACGTATTTTCTAAAGTATGATGAAGCTGCTACCATCATGTCTACATGATATTGGCCTAAAGACAAGTAGATTCACCGAACAGATGAAAATTTCAGAAACAGATCCTAGTATATAGGGAAATTTAACATAAAACAAAAAGATGATTTTTCTATTCAGTGGATTTGATAAATGGTGCTGGCACAACTGGTTATCCATCTGGAAGAATATAAAATTGGACCCATATCTCTCAGCATATTCAAAAATAAATTAAGATGGATTAAAGACAAATGTAAAAAATAAAGCAAGAATTCTAGAAGTTAATTTGGGAGACTGAGTAAGATAGGAATGACTTGAGCCGTGAGTAGCAGAAAGCTTCAGCTTAAAAACTGAGGAGAATCATTTTCTTCTGAAACAAGAAGTCCAGAGATAGACTGTCTAGCCAGGGCTTAACGATACCATTAAGGCATCTCTCTACTTTTTCCAGCTCTGTCATTCTTAGCAGGTAGCTTTGGCCCCCTTGGTACCCAGCTGGTAGCTGTGCTTTCATATGCCTGTTGGAATAAGAATGAACACACAGGTGGGAAGGGCCTTCTCTACATTGGACTATTTCATTTTACTGCCCTGAGACTTGTTGCTTCCTCTCTCTTTTCAGAGCTGTTATACGTGACCATACTTAGCTGCACAAGAAGATGAAGCATTTGCTATTTTTCCTTTCCGGTCCTTATAATAAAGGTGGCAAGAAGAAAGTAGTTTGAATCCACACAGCCCATCCCAGGGACTCTATGTACCCTTCAAGAGTAAGGGAGAACATTCTAATAGAAAATTAGAATATTTCTAACAGAAAACCCAGAAGAAAAGACAGACTTAAATGATTAGTTTTAAAATTTAAAACCTTTTATATGTAAATTATAATACCCAGAAACAAAATCACTATATTGGGAAATATATTTATAATTCTTGTGACATATATAATGTCTGTATCTATAATATATGGAGTGACAATTACAATTTGAAAACAGAAAGATAAACATGCCAATGGGAAATGGCATACATAAAGAGAAATTCACATAGCCAGTAAACATGAAAAGGAGAATTGGTTTTCCTATTAGTGTGGAAAAGGTGATAGCTAATCCCAAGTTCTACATCCCTACTATACAGCCCCTATATCTTGGCATCCTTCATTGAGTATTCACATATCTGGGGGATTCACCTACGAAGTTTCTCCCTGCTTGGTAAGCAGAAAATCAATGAAAGAGCCTTACTGTAAGCGGGATCTTCCTGGTTGGCACATTTTTTTTTTCAAAGAGACAGTCTCACACATGGAAGCCATGCTCTAGAGTACAATTCATCCAGTTCTTCATTCAGACACACGTAACTGCAAGACCTGTGTGTTCCATCTTGCATCCTCCATGTTGTTTTCGTGGGAACATACATACTGATCCTTATTAACTTCTAAACCCAATACATTTCTAAAGTGAGAACTTCCTATATAGTTTTTAAGGTTCTGGCTTAGGAAGAAGCTGAAAAACAAACAAACAAAAAGCAATTCATGAATAGCTGTACTCAAAACTTTACACAAAAGCTCTCATTAAAGTATGTGAAATAAATAATAACAACAAAAAAGAAAGGAAGAAAAGAGAGAAAGAAGAAAGGAAAGAAAAAAGAAAGAAAATGAAAGAAGGAAAAAGAGAAAGAAAGAGGCCGGGCGCAGTGGCTCACGCCTGTAATCCCAGCACTTTGGGAGGCCGAGGCGGGTGGATCACGAGGTCGAGAGATCGAGACCATCCTGGTCAACATGGTGAAACCCCGTCTCTACTAAAAATACAAAACATTAGCTGGGCATGGTGGTGTGTGCCTGTAATCCCAGCTACTCAGGAGGCTGAGGCAAGAGAATTGCCTGAACCCAGGAGGCGGAGGTTGCGGTGAGCCGAGATCGCACCATTGCACTACAGCCTGGGTAACAAGAGCGAAATTCCGTCTCAAAAAAAAAAAAAAAAAAAAGAGAGAGAAAGAAAGAGAGAAAGAAAGCTGCAAAATATTCACAGAGGTTGTATTTGGAGAGTGGGGTTGTGAAGGAACACCTTCCAATTTTCAGTCAAAAGATCAAAGGAAAAAAAATTATTCCTGCTTTGGAGCTGCAGCAGGTTGGTTCTGCACATTGGGGGTTAGACAAGAAAAGCACCTTTTGAGATGGCCAGATCTAGCTTGTTAATGTCCCTACTGCCCTGGTGGCTCGGTTTTCAATTCAGGTTGAACTCCAGATATGATGTGTATACACATATATCTGGAGGAGCCAGATCAGAACATAGCATTATGCTTTTGATTTATTTTAGGGATGAAATATAAACCAAAATTCCCGAGTGCTAAAGGAAACTTTAACTTTTTTTTTTTCCATTTTTTCTCCTTGGACTCTTAATAATGTTATTCTTAGCTTTTTTTTCTTTATGTTCCATTATGCTGCCTTTTTTCTGCCTCTACATAACCTCTGATATGGTTGGGAGATCTTTGAGATCCTCTGAATCCATTGTATACATAAGGAATAATGAGACTCAGACTTGTTTAAATGGTCACTCAGACAACAGCTGATGATTTCTAGGTCGAGAAAAAAATAGAACAAATTTTCAATCATTTTTTCGACTCTTCCCTTTCATCTTTCTAGTTTCTATTAGAAAACCACAGTTAAAAGTTACATATGTTTTTAAATATCATCACAAATGTGAGATAGACAAAGATATCTTAGAAAGGCCATAAGAGGAATAAATATAAAAGAAAAAAATGGATAAATTGGACTTCATCAAAATTAAAAACTTTTGCTTATCAGACATTACCTTTAAGAAAATGAAAAGCCAAGCCACAATCTGGGAGAAAATTATCTATCTGTCTGTCTATCTATCTATCTATCTATCACAGAGACTTGTATCTAGAATATATAAAGAGATTCTACAAATCAATAACAAAATATAAATAACCCAATTTTAAAATGGGCAAAAATATTTTAATAGAAACATCACAGTAAAGATACACAAGTGACTAATAGGCTTGTTAAAAAAATGTTCAACACCATTAGCCATTAGAGAAATGAAAATTAAAACTATAATGAAATACTACCACTCAACCTCTAGAATGGCTAAAATTAAAAAGATCCACAGCACCAAATATTGATGAGGATGTAGAACAACTGAAACTTTCATATGTAAAATGACACAACTGCTTTGGAAACTGTTGGACAATTTTTTATCTAAAGTAAAAATAACACCCCTGGACCCAGCAATTCATCTTCTTAGTATTTACCCAAAGTGAATAAAATCTTACATTCATAGCAGCTTTATTCATAATAGGCCCATATTGGAATCACCAAGAGAATAAAACAATTGTATTTTAATACAATAGAACATGAGTTAGCAAGACAAATGAGTGACCTACAGATGCTTGCAATAATGTGGAAGAATCTCAAAGATCCACTGAACAAAAGGATCCTAAGTACATCCTGTATGACTCCATTTTTATAAAGTTCAAGAACAGACAAAACTAATCTGCTGTAAAAGAAATCTGAATAGTGGTTTGCCTGTGGGGTGGGGATTGACTGGGTACAGGAGAACTATGTGGGAGTGATGGAGAAGTGCCTTATCTTGCTTGGGGTCATGGGTACATTTGTTGAAACTCATTGAAGTATCCACTTTAGATCTATGTATTTCACTGCTTATGAAATTTACCTAAATAGTAATAAATGCAAAAAAACCCACAAAACTTACAAAACTCGGTATGTTCAAAGAACTGTAGTTGAACATGGAAAGTTTTGGGTTTATATTTTCCCAGATTCTACAGGGGTGAGATTTGATTTGGTGCTAGGAGCAGAGTTGCACTGTTTCCACTGAACCATAAACACAATCTTTAAAAAACAACCTCTTTTGTCATTGCACTCTAATGTTTTGCTGGATAAAGGCATTTTTGTCAATTAAGATAATTCCATATACAACATATCCAGGATTGTAATGAGAGAATAAAGAGTTGGTGTCATAGATGGGACCAGGTCTTCAAATATTTTCAATTTCCAAATTAAAAAGAGCCCCTTTTAAGTTCTTAGATATGGATTACTTTAGGGGAGCAATTTTACTAGAATATTGCTAAAATTATAAGTAGTTTTTAAGTGTTTCTATATATTATATGTTCCAGATAGGTCAAAAGTATTAAAATCATATTTCTTAAATACATAACGTGAAGGTTGTCCATATAGTTTTAGAATGTCACTGGTAGCATTGGGCAGATGTAAAAATAGTATCAGTAACTCTTTTGATTAAAATAGTAATGTCTCAGCACCATTGTATCCTGTATTGGATGTGAAATGGAATACATTCTTTTTCTTACTCTTCTTATTTTTATTTTATTTATTTGGATTTTTTGCATTCTGAAAATCTATTAACCATTCAGACATATTGGAAATTGTGAAAGAGGAAGATTTGAGAGCCAAGAGGAAAATGCTTTTAATTTTAAAGACTGAGATTTAGTTTAGTCTTGGATGCCATTATAGTGAATAATGGGAACTGATCCTAGACTTCAAAAGAAATATGACCATATGGTCCTACCATTCAGCACTTAATGCTGCTATGAATTTCCAGTTAGACCCAAAACTTTTCATTTCCCCAGTGTTCCCCCTCACCTCTGTCATCAGACAAAAACGAAAAGAATCTGAAACCCCTTTGCATGTTTTCTGAAATACTGGTGCTGCGAAAGCTTATTTTTGTGAGAATCAAGTTTTATGAAAAGAGACAAAAACCTGAAACATTAATCAGATCCACTGGGCTAATTACTGCAACTCCAAAGTTTATTACTTTTAAATATTAACTGCTTAAAATGATTCATTAGAGATCAAAATGATTAATCCTTCTCAGTCACTATAAATGTCAGCGGCAGGATTAAAGGATTTAGATGGTCATGTTTACTCAACCTTACATTTCTGTACTTAAAGACACAAGTTAAATAGCTCTAGTTTATCATTGTTTCATGTTAATGGTTTTCCTCTTAGCTCCCTTTTTTAGCTCCCCTGCCTAACTGATTGTTAACTAATTTTGGCTGTTAAGTAGGCAAGGGCTTCTTTCAGGCTTGGCGGCCAACCTGCTTTGTGGATTACCTACCAGAAGGTGTGAGTAGATAGAGGTAGCTTACAGCCCTTCTCGGGACGCAGTGGGGGTAATCCTTTCCCCCTGCCTCGGCCTTTATTGGTCTGATGTCTTGAGCCCCAGCTTACTGCTCAACTTGTATCTGGTTCCTTGCCACGTTGCCTATTTTGGATCCACAGTGTGAATCACCGCGGTGCCGTTTCAGTCGCAATTATTAAACACCTGCTGCTTTATGCGGAACCATAGGCATATTTATACCAATACCTACTGCAGTTCGACTATCAGATATCAGCAGATACATTGCAGTTGTATTATCATCGCCGGGCCCTGGATTGTTCTAAAGAAGTCATTTCTAAGGGAAAATAAGAAGCAAATTTATTTTCAGAATGTTTTTTATTTAAAAAAAAAAAACTATTTTAAAGTTATTTCTTAATTACAGATGGTTGCTAACACTTCTTTTATGGTTGCCCATTAAATCATTTATTTCCAGGCCTAAGAAACGCTCTTTCTTTACATGTCAGCCAACTCACAACCTAATTTTTCTCTCTGGGGCCACCAAACCGTCCATTCAATATCCGTATGTTTGACCTCCCCTAGAGGCCCCACAAATTTTATCTTGAAGAAAATGCATCTTTTCCCGGGCCATTCATTCTAGTCCTGCCTTCTTAGCTTGCAAATATACGTAGGGTTTCCCTTTCTCACATACCTCCTGAAGTTCACCTTAGGGCCCAACCTGGAATTTCCACTGAAAGCTACATTTGTGATGATTGCTGAGGGAATATCCTGCAGAGGCTTCCATTAGACTTGTATTCTAAGTAATAAGTTAGATTATGGTGTGCAGTGGTCATTTTCAATATCCTCTGGAAATTTGTGGATATCAATATGTGGTTATGAGTATTAGCAACATATTAATAGATAAATTGAGTATTTGGTGGGACTTTACATTTATTTCTTAAAAGAGTTTTTTGTAGGGCCTCATGAATAAAGATTTGTACACTCCCTAAAATCTATATTGCATGTTCAAGAGTGGGTATTTTGTTCAAATGGGGACACATTTAACATAAACGGTTAAAGAGTTTGGCGTCTCCCATAAAGTATGCATTTGGAAATAAAATTACATATACTTATTTTGTTGTGGAATCTTCTTACCATTTTGCAAATAAAGCGAAAGAGAGAACTCTGGATAGCATGGTGGTGCCGCTGATCGAACAAACACCTAATAAGAAATGCTTTCCCAATTTGTAGTTTTATGTCTGCTTGACTGATGGAGGAAAGTCATTCCATGCCTGAGAATAAATAATTCCATTCAAGCTCACAACAACCAAGGAAAATAATTAAAGGCAGCTCTAGATTGTTTTATTTCTGTGCATTAAATTTATGTTTATTCATCCATTCATTTTCTGTATTCAGTTTTAGGGTAGTTACTGTAGGAGAAATGAATGGTTATTTAAAACAACCCATATATAATAAAAAGGAAGGGATTGAAATGGAGAGGAAAACATGCTCCCATGTATCTTACATAGTTTCTCTTTTAAAACCAAGCTTCCCCTAGAAAAGGCAATAAATTTAATTTCTAATTATGAAATAGAAGCCATTAAACAGCAAATCAAGAAAATATATTTGTTTTTTAGAAAGAAGATAGGATTTAATATTTTCTTTATTATGTTTTTAAATTATTGAAATAATTATGGAAAGTAAAAATTTTAAACTATAAAATAGAAAATTACTAATTTCCTTCATTTACAACCTTTACTAAATGACCCATTATAATAGTTATGTGTCTCCTTCCTCACCGTTATTCAAACTTAAAACCATAAGCACTTATATAACCTGCGAGTCCTCTTCCTTAATTTCCAAAAGTGGGATTCTACGATATATACAATTCTATAACTGGCATTTTTTTTTTTACTTAAAATGTATACAAATGAGCTTCCCTCCAGATCTGAAGACATAGGTCCAACACATTCTTTATGCTAACCACATAGTGTTCCACAGCATGGGTATGCAACTTTTTCAGCCATTCTCTTTCTGGCAAATATTTGGGTTATTTAAAATTTTGTAGCAATGCTATAGTAAACAGCTTGTTTAAATAACCATTCTGTATATTTAAGATCAGGTGATTTTATTTCTATAAGATGTAATTCCAAAGGTAGATTTTCTATGCTAAATAATATTTCTGATTTTAATAGAAAAGTATTTTACGGCCAGGCGCGGTGGCTCAAGCCTGTAATCCCAGCACTTTGGGAGGCCGAGGTGGGTGGATCACGAGGTCAAGAGATCGAGACCATCCTGGTCAACATGGTGAAACCCCGTCTCTACTAAAAATACAAAAAATTAGCTGGGCACGGTGGCGCATGCCTGTAATCCCAGCTACTCAGGAGGCTGAGGCAGGAGAATTGCCTGAGCCCAGGAGGCGGAGGTTGCAGTGAGCCGAGATCGCGCCATTGCACTCCAGCCTGGGTAACAAGTGCGAAACTCCGTCTCAAAAAAAAAGAAAAAAAAAAAAAAAAAAAAAAGAAAAGTATTTTACACAGAATAAAAGCAGCATAATGGAAGGCAAAGAAAAGATGATAGAATAAAATAATAGTGGATTTGTATAGCAGACTCACAGAATCAGCTGCTTTTCAAGGGACCAGTGATTCTTGTTTGCCCTCTAAATTTCAGTACCGGTGACCTATATTTTAAGCCCTTATTGCAAACTCCAAATTCTATGTAAAGTGTGGTATAAAAGAGAACTGGTAGATGATAACAAGTGTTAGCAAAGATGTGCAGAATTAAAACCCTCATCCACTGCTAGTGGGAATCTACAATGGTGCAGTCACTGTGGAAAACACTCTGGCAGTTCCTCAAAAGTTTAAACGCAGAGTTACCATATGCCCTAGCAATTCCTCTCCTAGGTATGTGCTCAAGAGAAAGGCGAACGTATGTACAAATGAAAACTTGTGCAGGAGTGTTCCTAGGAGCATTCCCATAGTAGTAAAAAAAAAGTGGTGAGAACTCAAATGTCCATTAACCTATGAGTAGATAAGTAAATGATGGTGTGTCCATACAGTGGAATATTATTCAGCCATAAAAAGGAATGGAGTACTGATACATGCTATGACATGGAAGAACTTTGAAAACATTATTCTAAGTGAAAGAAACCAGTCACACAAGACCACATATTGTGGATCTTCTTTATTTGAAATGTCCAGGATAGGAAGTAGATGAGTGGTTGTCTAGGGCTGGGAGTGGGAGGGATAAGGGGAAATAATAGAAGGTAGCTGATAATTGATATGAGGTTCTTTTTGGGGTGATAAAAATGTTCTAAAATTAATGGGCCATAGTTGCAGAACTCTATGAGTATCCTGAAAACCATTAAATCATACGCTTTAAATGGGTGCATTTTGTGATATGTGGATTATGTTTCAATAAAGCTATTTTTTTTTAAGGAACAAACAAGAGACCAAGAGAGAATGAGAGAAAGCCAAATCTAGGTATTAAGAGTAATCCAGACATTAGTGAGGGGAGAATCCCTTCCTTGAAGGGTGCTTTCATCATCCTGTGTAACTCTGGGCTGTCCCTTGGGTAGAATCTTTTTCTCATACAAGAGATAGTAGACATGTTGCCCATTGGTGAACATTGCTCTGATTGCAGCTCTGAAAAATCCCTGACTGCTCTGACTAGGTTATATACACTGAGAGAAAGGATGAATAGCTAACCCATTTTCCCAATCCTCTTCTTTTATTAAAGAGGGAGCTGTGCTATGTGCCAACCTCATTTGAAGTATTTGTTCCTATGCTATCCTTCTACTTTGTCAAATACCCTCACTCATTTTCTAAAAATGTGAACTTAAAAAGACTAACACAACCCACCAAGGTTGTGTTTATTCAAGTTTCCTTTTCTAGATTTTCACATTTTTGAGTGTCATAAAACAAAAATGCCTGATACAATCCAAGCTAACTTTGCCTTTTAATCACAGTGCATTCCATCCTCAGGTATACTTTGTTCTTGCTACAATTTATTGTTTTGGCCCTGTTTCAAATTGTAATGGGAAACTCTTGTTGGCCCTGCTAATCAAGGTTACCAAAATTCAGCGTGCAGGAGACAAATACTTATTTTGCCAGTCTTGGCCAAACAGAATTAACATAAAGACTGTTAAGGGCCAAGGAAGAAATTAAGACAATGTTGGAACTACTGCAAAGAACATGGCTTTTCCAGTCTAGAAAAAATGTGGAAAATGTGAATGAAGTATTGTTCCTTGAAGCCAAAGCTGACTTTACACAGGATTGTGCAGTGTTAAGCCTGGCCCCAGGGGCATCTTGCTGCCTTGTCCTCCTGCCTCTTCCCACTTCTCTGCACTGCCATAAAACCCTCCCCACTACAAGCCCAGCTCAGTTCAGTCCTCCCACCCTCCTCTATACCTCTTCTTCCAGTCAGGGAGCTTTCTTCTCTCCACCTTCTCTGTACTTGTCAAAACTGCAGATGTTCTCCGTATAAGTGTAGCCCATCTTGCTAAAGATTGCTAGATTGCAAGAAATAATCGAATAGACTAATTTATTCTAGTTTAAGGTTAGATCTTTCTAGGGGTATTTGCATTAAACTAAGGGATCCTAAAAATAAAAATTTCTTAACCATTGAGGAGAACTGACAACAATAGAATTTGAAGCACTAAGAGAGGTCTGGAGTAGGGATATTTTTGAATGAAAAGCAATTACTTAAGTAAAACTCAACTTTGGTGGTGGTGTAGCTCTTTAAAAAAATGAGTTGAAAATGACCCTCTCCCTATTCTCAAACTATACACTTCTCTGTGATTATTAATTATGTTTGTCAAGGTATTTATTTTTTAAGTCATTTTTTTTCATTTAGCCCTTTTTTGTATGAGTCACATTTACATAAACCATCTTCTAAACCAACTCATGACAGGCATGAAACATGAACAAACAGAGTGTAAAGTGCCTTAAACAGAGCTAGTGAGTGGCTTTCACTTGGGTCCATCTGAGGCCAAGTTTAGTTTTCTTTCCCAGGGGAAACGAAAACAAACTTTTTAATTCAGTGAGGAAATCTAACAGGGATTCCTGCTGTCACGCTTGCATCGTAGCTGCATTTCAGAAGCAGCCCTGGAGAGTTTTGAGTCATTGTAAGACATTGACTTCAGAGGATCAGATACTTACAGAGTTTGGGATACACGTATCAATTCATAGGGATGACGTGTTGTGTATTTAGTTGCAAAGTGACCTGTGTTTACATACCTGGATAACAAATAAAGATTGCAGTTTTCTGCTTCCTTCACCTTACAGATTTTTGCATCAAGATGGCAATAGTGTAAAAGTCAATCACGTGGAAAATGTTTCAAGCCACGTTGTAGAGATTAGAAAGGGAGTTGTTACTGTCTTTTAATTTCTCTTTTCTTTTTATTTCTGAATGTGGGCACCACTCAAAATAGAGGAAGAATGCAGAGGATCTTATTTATTTTTCTCTCTTTAAAAATAATTTGGGGCTGGGCGCAGTGGCCCACGTCTGTAATCCCAGCACTTTAGGAGGCTGAGGCAGGTGCACCACAAGGTCAGGTGTTCAGGACCAGCCTGGCCAATATGATGAAACCCCATCTCTACTAAAAATACAAAAAAAAAAAAAAAAAAGCCAGGCGTGGTGGTGGGTGCCTGCTAAGCCCAGCTACTCAGGAGGCTGAGGCAGGAGAACTACTTGAACCCCGGAGGCAGAGGTTACAGTGAGCCGAGATGGAGCCACTGTACTTCAGCCTGGGGGACAGAGCAAGACTCCATCTCAAAAAAAAAAAATTATTTTGCATTCTTATTTTGAAAAATCAGCATGTTTGATGGCAATATCTGGATGTTTTAGAGTCCTCTCTATGTTACAAGTGACATGTGACTAGCGGTGGTTAAGGTCTTCTGCAGCAATTCCATTAACTGTCCATGTGGACGCTGACCTTGTTCAGATTTACTTTCACAAGTATGATCTGCAGTAATGATTTTAACATACTGGCAATACTGTGTCTCATCTCAGTGAGCTTGCCCACTTTCTCACTGTTCAATGTGCAGGCCATTTTTCCTTTTTTTTCCTCTTCTTTTACTGCTTTTTTTTTTTGACATACTTTTTTGGTTCAGATACTTGTTCACATCTCTCTGATAAGCACAGTTTGATTTGCAGCTAATTGTAGCAACTGATTTTCATTATTTATGAATGTCATTGTCAGAATCCATTTGGAAGTCTGACTGAGATAAAGCTGATTCCAACTTCTGATATGACCACAGCAATAAAGCAATTAACCACACTAGTTAAAATGTGCAGAGGCCTGAAGGGTGCTAATATCTTTACAACCCAATATTTACTACATTGTCCATTAGGTTTGATTTATTTCTGAGAAGATTCAACATGTTATCATTTTATCACAAATAATTTATAATACCCTCTTTCAAAAAATATAATGTATGTTTCTCATATCAGCCTATTAGCATTAAAATGTTCACAGATTTAAGAGGTAGAAGTAGGGAAATCAAAACTATGAGTAATATAAATGCTTAATATTCTTAAAAGGTTTGGTTATGAGATAGTAGCATTTAAATCAGCCTTTGTGTGTTATTATTCTTTATATATATTTTGATTCCGACTGGCACCTAAATCTCATACTCTACCATGTCAATCAGAGACAAGAAATGGAAAAGCTTTAAGTATGCACTACAAGCAAACATTTTTCTCGCTCTTCTCATCCACAGTATTATAAAATGCGAAATTTCCAGAATAAATGCAAGATTGGAAAAGTCATTAATAACAGCAGTCTTTTTAAAGTGTCACCTAATTTAAACACTTTTGCTTTAAGTTATTGCAGTGTCATGAGTTTTATTATGCTCAATTTATTAGTAAAGGCCTGCAGAGTTCACAGCCATTTATTTTTCAGGGAACTTGATTTTATCATTAATTTTTAAATACGTAATACTCCCACTTTATTTTTAGAGCGCACTTTATTTGCAAAGATTGGTTTACTCTGATCAATACAGATGTTTTCAGGTATGTATTAAAGCAGAAAGCCTAGAAAGTCAAAAATGTACAAAACGTACAGCAAATTTTTTAGACGTTATACTCCAAAATTTAAAGTGTATACACATACACATACATACATATATACAGAATACTGTATGTTATATTGATTGCTAAGTTAAGGTGAGACAATGTAAGAAGAATGACCAAACTCTTGTTTCTACTGTATGAATAACTTTTCCTTGAAGGAACCCTCTTCTCTTCCAAAGGAGTGACATCTGGGTGGGAAATTTTTATGGTTTAAGACTGGAGCCAGGACACAGAAAATAATTCTGACGAGTTCTATTGCCTCACAAGTCTGCTAAACAAAATTGTGTCACTGCATTAATCCTTTCTCAGGGTTGAGTTCTCATGGTTGGGGCCACTTTACTTGCCCATCTCTCTGGAGGTGCTTATGGGCTTAAATAGTTGACAAAGGAGCTCTAAGTTGGGGCCCCGCCCTCCTCCCATAATTGCACCCACTTGATGGTGTGCCATGTGACGCTACTGTAAATGCCTGGTGCTGATCCCTGAAAAGCCTGAATGCTTGAGTGTTTATTTCAGAAAGACATTCTTAAAAAAATAAATGAATAAAAGAAACTAACACTGAACATATACTCACTAGTTGTTATCTTTTTTTCCCCCTAATTAGGACAGAATTTTACCCTAAGGCAGTTAGGAGTTTGTGAACCAGCAACTCGAAGAGGACTGGCATTTTGTGCGGAAATGGGGCTCCCCCACAGAGGTTACTCTATCAGTGCAGGGTCAGATGCTGATACTGAAAATGAAGCAGTGATGTCCCCAGAGCATGCCATGAGACTTTGGGGCAGGGGGGTCAAATCAGGCCGCAGCTCCTGCCTATCAAGTCGGTCCAACTCAGCCCTCACCCTGACAGATACGGAGCATGAAAACAAGTCCGACAGTGAGAATGGTAAGTTTCCTTTTTTGCTTTATAATGTTGGCGTTCGGTGCTTCTGTCTGTTTTGGTTACTCCAGAGGGATGATTTTCTTTCTCTCCTCCTTCCTCCCATCCTTCTTTTTCTCTCTCGCCCATTTTGTTTTTAATGTAGTAGAACCCAAGAAATGTCCTTGAATAATGCATTTTTTCCTGGAAAAAAAATCAATATTTGACATCAGATTGTTAAATTAGACAAGCAGTCCATGATGTGTTGGCTATAGTTTTGAAAAACAGTTTATTCATCTACAGAAAACAAAAATTAGCTTTGACTTACCTTGGATCATGTCACCTGTTGTCCTCTGGGGTAGCAAAGCAAGTGTTGATGAAGTTTACACCAGAGCCATCTTGCAATCAAAGATGTCTTTATAGATTCCTCTTGAAGATATCTCAAAGAAGTTGCAGAATCTTAGAATGGATGAGTGAGCACACAGAATAGTTCATTAACAGGGCTCAAGTGATTGAAGAACAAATTTGATCATGCTTTAAACTTACTAGTTGATGAGAGCAATTGAAATCTTGGTAAAGAGGGGGAGAGTGGCCTTTGATGTTCTTTGGGGACTGGATTACTATGCAATTAAATCTACACACAAAAATTGGATTTTAGGATATCCAAATAGCAGCTTTGTACAGTGTAAGAAAAAAATGTCTTTATAAGTTATTGGGACTTTTTTTCCTATTGCCAATGTAGGATAATTTTTAAAAAGTCCATTTATATGCAATAATAAGTTTTGAAGAAAACTTAATTTTTAGTCAGTGCTGCTTCTAGGAAGAATTGGAGCATCAGCAGCAATGCATCAAACAAAAAATTCTTCTTCAGCTTTTAATATTAACAGTGTACTTGCTACTGTAGTCTTCAGTACAGTTATTACCGCTATGCATATCCTATGCATCAACAAGCAAAGGGAAAATTAAAATGGAAGAACTGCATGACATTTGAAAAGAAAAATGGTTGTTTTATCAATGATATTTCAATTTTATTATTTATTGGGTGACTTTGCCAGCTTTGCTTTGTAAAAGGAAAGCAGAACTATTGCTAGCTTTCAGTTTCAGCAAAGTCAACATGAAGTGGTACCTAGTGCCTATTAGTTGTTTTCTTTCTATTCATGAGAAAAGGTCTAATTTAAGCCAAAGCAATCAATTTGTTATCTTATGTAGAATATCTTAGTGCATTAAACCAAAGTCAAGATCAAATAATAACAGTATACTCAGTATCTTCATTTTGGAAGTTTCAGTTCTTGGTGGAGGCTGGCTTTATTTCAACTCAAAAGAAGAAATAAGGACAGTTATTTTGACAAAATGAGGCTTAGAATCAGGCTGGCAACATTTCTCTCAGCCAAGCCATTCACCGTAGTAAATCCTGTGTTTATATCAATTTTCATAGTGGATTCAGAAGTCACTAACCTTAAATATGTATGTTTTTAATAAATATTGCTTCCTGTCCAGCTGCACTTCACATAATACTCCTTGAGCAATGGCAGGTACAATGGTCATATTCTAAGGCAGCACCCTGCATTTAATTTTCTTAAATGACACAATAAAATCTACGATGTTATAGAAGACTAGAATGCAGCAGGACAACGTGATCAGTTCCAGTTACCATAGATCATCTATATCTGTATCTATCAAATATTTTTTAACATTGGGTCAGTTTGCTCTTTCCACCCAAAACTCTGACAGCATCTCTTCCTTTCTCTCTAATATCACAGGTATCTTGCTATGATATCTGTATTGGTAAAATGTAAATTAATTTTATTATTTTTAAAATTATATATCTGCTAAAAGAATCTCATGGTGAATTTCCAGACACATGTATTTTTTTTTCTTTTCAGAAAATATAAACTTTGTAATCTTTAGCTAACAATATATGATATCCAAACGTTAGGGAGAAGGGAAGGAAGACTTGTGAGTTTCTCACGCCACTGCCCACTCCATTTGCGTGGATTAAAATTAAGTAGAGGAAGAACTTGTTTCCCCAGGAATCTACTAGACCTTGTTCTTTGAGTGATATAAAGGCAAGAAAAATTGCACTCTTTAATTTCTCCAAGTGGTGGTTAGGAAGCAGAATGAAGAGAGACAGGAAGAGTGTCAAGGGCCTTGCCTTGAAATTCAAAACATTTGGCAGCATTTATTAAGAGTAAACAGGTCAGCCAAGTTAAAAGTATAAAGTGTCAAAAGCAATGTTTGTTGAGTTCAGCAACATGATGACTTAAACCTGTGTTTACTCTTTTTTCTGAAGGTTCAGTTGTGGTTGTACTTTTAAACAACGTTTTGATGGTCTGAGAATTCCCAGTGAGAGTGGTTTAAAGAAAGAAACAAAAGAGGAAATAAAATAGATATGTTGTCTTAATGAATACTGGCTTTCATATATTTAAAACATATGTCCATAGAAACTTTTCAGATTAATTTATTTCTTTTCAAAGTTCAGTGATTACTTAGAAGGAACAAGATTTCATTTACTGTAATTAATTATATTAAGATATGGAGAAGCATAATTTTCTGAAGTATTTGGCAGACCGTATAATTTGGAATTGTGGAATTAAACAATAGCATTAAGGATTTATTTTCCTGATATTAAAAATTGTGTCTTTTCCTTAAGCTGGGTTGTTGTATGAAGTGAAATTTGCAGTCATATATAGGTTCTTCTAACAACTTTATAAACAACAGTCTCAAAGCCAGTTCACATTTTTACCTATATTACCATTTTTAGTCAAGTAATTTTAATGTAAAGTTACAAAAATAATTTAATTCTGCTATCTTCAGGAATTTTAAATTGCTCTAACTTTAAAAGTTATTGATTTTCTGATTATATTTTCCTTTGACTCTTCAATTCTTTTCATTGTCTACTTTTACTCATTTCTATACTAGCTTGAGATGTGTCCTTGGAAATTCTATTATATCACTAAAGGTTGAAAAGAGAAGGATATGGGTGAAATCACTCACCAAAAGGAAATTAATTTAAGAACCAGATGCTGATGTGTTTTCATCTGGTTTAACATGGGAGCTTTCCTTGACCGTTTTCTTCATTTGAAATAACTGTGAATGAGGCTGTTTTCCTCAGGGGGAAAAAAAAAATGTTATTTAACATTGCAAAATTATGCAAGCAGCTTGTCTGATGTTCTACTTACAACTTCAAAGAAGAATTTAGTCACTAAAAGGGATTAGATTTCATTTATTTATTGATAAAGAGGCCAACAGTTCAAGTTAAGAAGGTGCTAGAACCGCTGTGAGGCTAATGAAATTTTGATGGCCTGAGCATCCCGCAAGAGTAAGAGAACATTCGGACCATGTCACAGGGCTCTCTGTTAGCTGAGATTCAAAACAAGTGATAAGATTTATTCTTTGGCAAAAGTAACTTTTTAACAGCCATAGGGATATGCTGTTACAAAGAATTTTGAGAAAAAAAAAATTATAGTATACCGAGTTTCGAATGTAATTCCAAATAATAATCTTGTTCCAAATGAAGGATGTGGGAGAAACCCTTTCTTGGCACCCACTGTTGTGGTGTCATTGTTGTAGTGAACTACCATGCGCCAGGGCAGATTCTAGAGGGGCAGTGATTTGGGATCACCTACGAACGGCAGTTTGAGTAAAAACGGTTGAAAGGTTATAAAGTCAGTGTGATGGGACACCCTGATTAAAGGCAGAATTCTCAGTATGCTGTGGATTCTTGTAGGCGTCTCTCCTGTCTCCCGTGACTGAAATCCCACCACCCAGCTTTGCAAGCGCGGTAATCTGACCTCAATTCCAAATACCTATTTAAACGTCAGGAACAAAGAACTTTTTATTTTTCTTTTCAAAACATCAGTCTTTAAGCTTTAAAAATGTTTGCATGGAGAGTAACTGAGTGTGGAGTTGTGCAGAAAATCCAAAGAAGGATAGTGTTGCTCCTTGCATCAAGGAAATAAGAGCCAGAAGTCATCAGGACACTGAAGATATTTTGCAAAGAAATATAAGTGGAAAAACATGTAATAAAGTTAGGTTTGTGATTAAATAAATAAATGGTTTGCATGTGCATCACTTGCATCCATTGCCCGTTGTCATCCAGCAGTGTGGCATTGTCACAGGTGGCTGGATTCGGAATCACACTGGTCAGGGCTCACATTCTTTCATTCATCCCCTTAGACGGTGACCCCCTGAATCACCTAGACAGGGAGTTGTCAACTCTTGCATCCTTTATCTGCTACTTCGGCTGCGTGCTGAGTTCCAGAGGGGAGGAGCTCTCAGGTTGGAGTCTTAAGTCCTTCTTCCTGCCTCCTCAGCCTGTTAGCGGCCCCTTGGAGAAAGATGACCTTTGATGTAAGGCAGGCCAGGAGGAGCTGGCGCTGCTCCTCCACCTCCTCATGACTCAGGACCCCAAGAGCCTCCATTGAGCACGGTCTATGCGAATGTGATGCCCAGAGGCGGGACACCTGGTTTCCTATGGGCGCTACCAGCTCCCAGCTTTGAGACCTTGGGCAAGTTTCTCACCCTTCCCGTGCCGTGGTTTCCACGTTGCAAATTAGGGATAAGAATAAACAGGGTACAGCCCTATGAGTTTAGGGCTGTTGTGAGAATTAAATGAGTTCAGGTATGTCTGGTTCTTACCGCAGTGCCTGGCATCTATTGAGTTCCGTCTAAATGTGTGCCCGTATTATTTGTAAAAGGTGGAAAATTATATCTGTTTTATGTGGCTATGAAGATGTAGTTAAATAAACACTATCAAGTGCCTACCTAGTTTGGACCACAATGGATAGCCCCTCCTCCTCTCCCCAACTTCTCCTTTCTTACCCCTCACCCCACCCCAGGGCTGCAGTCATCAAGTGTTCTGGCAGGATGGAGAAGAACTAATGGTGTCTTCCAAAAAGGGAACCGATCATTCGCACAGTCTGGAATTTCTGTCACCATTTATTGACTCTCTTATTTTTCTCCAAAACCCAATGTCCCTTTTAATTTACTGTAATTAAATGAACGTACATTGAATGGTGCTAATAATTAGTCTGATGGCTGTAGACTTCAAAGATTTTAGTATGCTCTTTCCCCTCCTGGCCAAAGAAAATTTCAAAAGTAGTGTTTCCCTCAAAGGCATGTTACTTAGACAGCTGGTCAATTAAAAGGCAATTTAACTGATGCTCATCAGTTCACACAATAAATCAAATCATTCCAAGAAGACTTCATTTCTCACCTGGGTTTGAGCAATGTACCTTTTGTAGGACCCCACTAATGCCACATTAATTGTGCATGATACTGAAATGTTATGGGCTAATTTGGCTAATGAATAAGGGTATAACATTAAAATGCAGTCTTTTTAAACGGAATAGACACTTGCTTTGCACAGCTGAAACACTTTTCAAGGAACCAATTTTACTTGTCCTTTGAAATAGTATTTTAAAAGTCTACTTTATGCAGAGATAAAGTCTGAAAGTTGCATTGTTGTATTTCAATAGGAAAAAGGTGTACCCCTTAAACCAATTTGATAAATGACTGTAGTGATAGCATTTACATCAATCTCTAAAGAGAGAATTTCAGCTATTTTGCAGTCCAGATTTGCATGCCAGGCAGAATGTGTTCTCTGGAAAGGGGACAGTGCCATTCCTTCTCTTCCTGAGTAGCCACGGGTAGGTGAGAGAGTAAAGAAATAGACGGACTTGTAGCTCTTCTAGTGCTGATTAAATTCTAGGAGTGTTTGTGAGAAACTGCTAGCCTCCTATGTCGTGCAATTGTGATGATTCTAGGACTATGAAAACGCCATATCTCTCCCGGCTCTTTGCAGGAAGGGGTACTGTCTTAGTTTTCTGAAGATGATTTGAAGAGAGGTGTACTTTCTCACCTCACTAGCATAATTCCATTCCTTCAACTTTATCCAGGAACCTTTCTGTGAGCCTACTTCAGACATTGATTGAAAGACATAAAATGGAATTTTGTTGCTGTAAGAATCACATGGCATTTCAGTGTTATTCTAATTTTATGAGATTCTATTACACATATTAAACTATAACTTGAATATAAATTTCACTATGGGCCCTCTTCCGGCATGTGATGGTCACTTCTGGCATGGTCTCCCATGATAAATTATATTTTACGTTTTATGTGCACTGGAATGTCAAAAATAGCAAAAGTAATATTTCAGTGGGCTTACTAAATCAAGCTCAGAATTAAAGTGCTGCTTCGCAAAATGCCGTCAAATAGTTTCTAATATAGAAAAATAATTACGTTTCCTTGATAGATGTACATTTACAATTTCAATAGTGACTTGTCATTCTTTGAGCAAAAGTTTCCATGTTTCATTTAAGGGTGAAATAAATTCACTTCATGGGTATGTGCAAGTCACTTTTTAGTATAATAAGTTATGATTTAAAGAAAATTCTAAAAAAATTAGTATTGTGAAACTAGAACTAAAACAACTATAAAGTTCTCTGCTGTTATTATACACTTAAGTATTTATATACATTATATATTTCTGTTCTAAGAGGATTTTCAGAAAGCTTGGCAGTTTGCTACTCTTCACATGGAAATTGCCATTTCTGTTAGACTCAATTTCTGTACTAAGTGTTTTTGTTTAAAGTATACAGAATATATGCTCTCTCTGTTTCAATTCTAAGCATTCTTTCAGTTGTAGAGTTGAAATTAAAGTGAAGCATGCTATGAACGTATCAAAACTGATGATGTATGCTATTTTGATTTTTGGATGTGTTTTTGATATTCTTGAAAAATCACAGTGGTAGCAGTAAAATTATTTTAATGAATTGAATAGCAGTGAGTGCTGAATCAGGTTTATTGATGTAATTATCACTGAAATAGAAAAAATAAGTGTTGGAGCCATAGAACCTTGGTTTATTTGCCATTCTGTGGGCATTCAAGTGTTTGAAAAGCAACTAACTGAGGGGGATTTTTTGGTGTTATTTAAAGAATATTCTTCTCAAGTCATAATAACTCTTTATTAACATTACATACACATACAATTTTATACATGATTATCTTGCATATTATTTACTGAATAGTTTGAATACTAACTTCACTATATTGAGATTTTCTTATATTTATCAGTTGTCTTGAGATTGTTTTCCATAATAAATAGGCTGTACACAAACTAAATGTGAAGCCTGGCATGCATGTTAAAATGGATAAAAATGCAGATACACTTAAGAAAAGAGTAACTAAAAATGTCTTGATGACTATTGCCTTGACTTTAATCACACAGAACCTGAAAACTGAATAAAGTTTGAGTGTCACTTATTGAATAGACTTCTTATTTAGTATATCAACTAAGTCTTCATTCAACAAATAATAAATGCTGAATATTGTACCGGGAGCTGGAAAAAAAATGAGTAAGGTGTATTCCCTGATGTCTAGAAGCTCACCGGCTGGTTGGGCAAACTGGCAAGTAGGCATGTCATTAGGTTTTAATATGGCTAGTATGATGACAATAGAATATGCAGAGTCAGTGTCAGCCCAGAGTTGATTGTTGCCAACAGAGACTGGGGACAGGAGAGGAGAGAATGTTCCATACAGAAGGAAGGAAGTGGCATTGAACCAGAGCCTGAGGATGTGGAGAAATTCAAGATGTAGACAGAACAGCGAAGGAGAATGTGTAGCATCCCTGGGGAATGCTCCAAGAGCCACAAGGCTGGAACACGTAAGGCTGCACAAGAAGCCCCAGAGGATACCCAAAGGGTCTTCATGGTGATGCCAAGGGATTTACACCTTTTCCTGCAGGTAATGGGGAGGCTCTGAGGGATTTTAATGCAGAGGAATACTCTGGTCATGCTTACATTTTACAGAGTACCCTGAAAGCAATGTGGAATGTTAACTGCCTTTTCTCAAAGAGAGCAACCTCCCTGGGGACATGGCCCAGTTCACTGTTGGACCTCTGTGCTCATCTCACCTAATACCTGAATCTGGAAATAAAGGTTTTGTTGAATGAAAAAATAATTGACTTAGAGGTCAAACTTGGAAGCGAATTGCCCAATTAGGTAGTATTGTAATTATCAAAGTGGGAAAATAGAAAAGTTTGGATCGAAAACCAGGAAGGAAACGGTGACCCATTTAATTAGAATCAAGATTTGATGATGAATTGGGAGAAGAGAAACATTTAAGGAGACTATCTTCCCTAACATGAGAGACTTGGTGAATGGTGGTATAATCCAAGTTGAAGGTTAAAATATTTTGTTTATGGTAAAGTTAGTAATTCACATGAGAACAGATAGAATTTGAGGTGTCTATAGGCCATCAAATTTCAGTAATTTATTAGGCAATTTTATATATATATATATATTATATATATATATATAATATATATATGATATTCAATTACATTTTTTGTAAAAATATTTACTCTGTGATCTATATTATTGCAGTTAAAGCCACAGGGCAGAATTAAACTTCTTTCTGAAAGCAAATAGAATGAGAAAAGAAGAGAAGTCAAGCTAGTATCCTAAGCTCACCAATATTTACCATAAAGGTATAAATGAAACACCAATAAAAGAAATGAAGGACCTTTTACAGAGGCAAAAAAAAAAAAAAGAACAACCCAAAAGATTAATTGACAAAAGACAACAAAAGAGACATACTGTGATCAGCAGAGTCAAAAACTTCCAAAAGTTGCCGGGTAAGCAGTAACCATGTTTGTAGTCCCAGCACTCAAGAGGCTGAGGTGAGAGCATCTCTTGAGCCCAGAAGTTAGAGACTAGCCTGGGAAACACAGAGAGACCCCATCTCTTAGACGAAAAAAAACCCTCCAGAGAGGATCATTTATGTGTAATGGGCGTGGAAGTCAAATTGTGATAGGTTCAGAGTTGAACCAAAACCTTAAATGTGGCACCAGCAAGAGGAGGTTATTCTTTCCAAATCGAAAGGAGAGAGTGAGGCTGGGGAATTCAGGGATGGAGGTATTTGTAGATTGAAAGACATTTCAGCATCTTCATAAGGAAACAGAAGGAGCAGCACAGCAAGGGGAAGGTGGAGTAGAGAAGACTGAAGGGAAATGGAACGCGTCTGGCCTCAGAGATAGGAGCGAAGGGATCCTTGGAGTATGAATGCAGCTAACTGCGACTCCCTCAAAACTTTTATCTTTTATGGTACTTTTCATCTCACAACTTTGTATACACACAACATGTTCGCTATAGAAAAGGCTTACTAAAAAAGATACGTTTCTGTCTAAGATTGATTGAAATCATAACCAACCTCACGTCAGTGTAGTGTCAATTGATAATATTTGGTAGAACCGAGAGTCCACGTCATCAGAAGGTTTGCTGGAGAAAGTACATTCTTATCCAACATTGATTATTTTACTTGAAATAATTCTATACGATGGTAAAACTGGAATTACACATCCAGATTCTAATGGAAAACAGTTATTAGCTTTGGAGCCAGAACTATGGAAATGTTCTCAATACTACTCCAGGGACATGGGTAGCTTCTTGCTTCCTTTCCTTGATCCTTGATGTGTGTGTGTGATATTTACATATATATTAATATATGTGTGTATATATGTATGAATATGTGTCCATATTCATATACATGTATATGTATGTGCATATATTCATATATTTGTGTGTATATATGAATATGTATATCTATATATTCATATATGTGCATATATATGTGTGTGTTTATAATCTTTGCCCTAAGGTCTAAATGAATAGCTAAAAAGTAAGTTTCCACTTTAGTAACTGCCACATAGTTTTGCACTAACAATCTTTTTTGCTTAAAAACAAAATGCATGTTTATAAACATAAAGTTATATAATTAGATTTAAGTTTTTAATAAACTTTCAATGAATTAGATTTAAGTTTTTAATGGCTCACTTTTATTCTTCATCTGTGTGTGTATATATTTTTTAAAAAATAAAAATTGCAACTTCAGTTTTGACATACGTTTCCACATACTATTAGATTGTTTTTCGTAACATAGTATTTTTTTCATACCGTGATTCATCATAATTTCCAACCTATCTGTTACTTTTGGACATCCAGGTTTGAACTTTCACTGCTGTAAGTTATGCTGCAATCATTATCTCAGTGGTTAAATCTTTGCCTCTAATTCTGTTATTACCTTAGGATAAATTCTTGGAAGTGGAATTTCAGAGCCAAAGGGCATGTACAACCTAAAGCTTTTGATACACCCTGTCAAAATGCACTGCAAAAAAGCTTGTATCAATTTATACTCCCAACAGTATACAAAAGTGCCTTTTCCCCCAGAACATGATAGGGAGTGTTTCCATGCTTTAAATTTTTGACAGTTTGACAGATAAAACAGTGTCTTACCTTTGTTGTAATTTGTATTCGTTTGATTAATGAGTTGAATATATTTTCACATGTATGTACCATTTGTGTTTCTTCTTTTGTGAATTGCCAATTCATGCCTCTGTCCATTATTCTGTTTGGATGTATGAAGAAATAGTTCACCCAGGGTATAAGGAAAACTGAAGGCAGAGATGGACTTCGAGGACACCAGGACAGTGACTCTGCTTTTTCTCCCTTATGTACGCGTAGCCTTGATGAGACAGGTTTGGTTGCAGGACCTTTTATATATAAACATCTCCTTAGGTGGGCCTTCTGCTCATAGATGTAGGTGTAAGTTTCACAGTAGTGAAGAACAGGTGTAAATGAGCTGGGGCATAGCACTAATGTGTGGTCCTAAAGTCTACCTGGATGCTGCCTGTACACTTTTTACTGCAGATTCTAGGTGCCGAGAAGTTCTGCATTTACTCCAGTTCAGAGTAGCAAGTTCATTTCCACAAAGTTCCTGTATCCTTATTGAATAAATAAAAAAGCATAAAGTAGGTGATAAATGGCAATGGAAGGTAAATCTCTTTTCATCAATCCATAGAGTGTTGGAAAAGAGGCAGGAGATATACAGAGATATAGACACAGTCATGTGTCACTTAACCCATATGTTCAGAGAAATGCATCATTACACAATTTTGTCATTGTGTCAACATCGTAGCGTGTACCTACATAAAACTATATATCTAGGCTACATGGTATAGCCTATTGCTTCTAGGTTACAAACCTATACAGCCTGTTACTAGAATACTGCTGGCGATTGTAACACAATGGAAATATTTGTATACCTAAACCTAGAAAAAATATAATAAAAATATGGTAGTATAATCTTATGGGCTACTGTCATATATGTGATACATTATTGATCAAAATATTATTATGTGGTGTGTGACTGTAGAGTTATAGATAATTATGGACATGGATATATTTTTTTCTTTTTAAGTTGCAAATAGTTTTTATAATATATGAATCCTGTTAACCTTTAATCTATTTGTAAATATTTAGATCTTAATATTCTGCAAATATTTTCCTGTTTGATTTTGTTTAAGGTATTTTTGATATAAAGGATTTTTTATAAACTTTAAAATATAGTCAAATCAGTAATATCATTTACTTTTGGCCTCTTTTATGTTTAAAATATCAATTTGACTCTACAGCAAATACTAATTATATTTTTTCATTTATATGTATAAATATAATATTTTTCCCTTATTTATATGTCTATGTCCTTAAGCATATTTACTGTATGTTATATATATTACATTTAATCTATCTGAATTTTATAATGTAATAGTTGAAGTATGAATTTAATTTTTTTCACACTATCCACTTTTGTAAATGTCATTTAAATTTAAGTAGGAACTACTTCATTTTGTCTAATAAATATATGTTGATCTACTTATGTCTCAGTAATGAGACATTAGTAAACATTTCTTCAGTCAAACTTTTGCAAAGAAATGGGATAGGATTTGTGAAATATAATAGGTTTAGATACTAAATTGAGGTTTGATGATTTCTGATAGATTTAGAATGCTAACCAAAAATAAATATTTTCAGGAATACACAATTAACCACTAGCAATGTAATGTGTAACCTTCAGCCATTGTTAAAAAAAAAAAAAGTGTAATAGTAGAAAAGCAGACTTAAAGAAGCTTTTGGAAGTTAGATTTGATGTCGGAAGCACTTATCAAGATCCATTTTTCAGTAAAAATAAAGTGTTAATCCTGCAAAAAGTCAGGTTACATAAGCTCATAAGCATAACATTTAATCCCTATGTTACATATTTTGAGAGATAGTTTTAAGGAACAAAATCTTTTTTGCTGTCAAGCTTATAGGCTTATAGATACTGGGCTTTAAAACAAGGAAACAATTAGAGGACAAAACAACTAGATGAAATCCATTGCTAAACTGCACGTTGAGAAGAGAAAAGCAATGAGGATTCACAAAAGGAAAGACTGCAGAGTTTGTAAGTCGAGCAGGACTTCGAAAGATGATAAGATCTGTTTAAGTGTAGCAGGAGAGTAGTACATGCTTATATTTGGAACTGCTCCAGGAAGCCGTGGAACCAACCACGGCAAACAATGGTAGTATTGTAAGGAGGCCACCCGATCTGGAGAGATCCCCTTGGGGAGCCATGGAAGTTAACATTGACAGTTCAATGGAATCCACTTATGCAGAACTGTGAACGTCATGCCAAGAGGTCTAAGACTGTCTCTATGGGTAGTGTCTGGTCAGTCTGTGTCCTAGAGCAGAGTCGAGACATGATTAAACAACGAATGGGTTGTATCAGGATGAGCTTGGAATTGATGAGTCAAGATCCGATACGAAATAAGGTGTTACGTCGTGAATAGAGTGGAAGGAACAAGTTGTAGCAGTGTCGACAGGGCTCTGTAATGTGGGAAAAGAAGAGCCCTTAGCCAAAAAAGACTCCAAGCTTTTGGCTGCAGAACCTGGAGAAATATTTCTATAATAGAGAGAAAAAAGGAAAAGCCATAGAAAGATAGTTAAAATAGACTGTCATCTGCACAGTTACATAAAGTCATAGTGCAGAAGAGTTAACACTGAGGTTTGTGAAATAGTATATAGTATATAAAAGTGCTACCGAACCCCCAAAATCAATGTGGATTTAAAGGAAAACTTAATAGTCTTATAGAATAAGATGGACAGTGAACAGTAGCCAATCTAGTTGAAAATGGGGCTGGGCATGGTGGCTCATGCCTGTAATTCCAGCACTTTGGGAGGCTGAGGCGGTTGGATCACCTGAGGTCAGGAGTTCGAGACCAGGCTGGCCAACATGGTGAAACCCCGTCTCTTCTAAAAATACAAAAAATTAGCTAGATGTGGTGGCACACACCTGTAATCCCAGCTACTTGGGAGGCTGAGGCAGAATTGCTTGAGCCCGGGAGGCGGAGGTTGCAGTAAGCCGGGATCCTGTCATTGCACCCTAGGTTGGGCAACAGAGCTAGACTCTGTTTCAAAAAAAAAAAAAAAAAAATCCATCTTTCCTGAGTCATTCATTAGAACAGTCAGTATCTAATAAAATACTGCAGCTAGTATCTAATAATTCAATGATCAGTGAATGTCTAATAAAAATACTACAGCATAGTACCTGTACTACAATACTCTAAGGTGCATTAATTTGCTACTAGAGTAAGACCCTAGCGATTGAAGAGCAGAGTCCAAGAATATCTTATCCCCATACGTTTTAGTTATTTCCTGCCAAATCTCAAAACAATCACAACATAAAATAGATTTCCTGTATTCTTGACTTTGTATTTATCTTCACCACAGCATAATGAGGGTTTTGGAGCTGATACACTTTCCATGGGAACCTCCTGAGAACAGGAGCATTGGAGGCAGGATGGTGTGTGGAAGTAGGCCGTAGGATTGTGAGAGTAAACCATATTCCCCTCCACCTGTGAGTCTCAATCCTGATTAAGATTTTAAATCAAGCTGGTTGGATTTTGTAGACGGCTTGTTAAAGACACAGCAGATGTCCTGACCAGTGGGCCCTTTAATCCCGTAAAGCAGCTTTTATTGTCGACCTTCACATCTTTAGGGTTTCCATGTTAGTTCCTTAGTAACGTAGTTTCTAACTAACTTCCTTGATCGGTAATACTATTAGCAGATTGAGGGCTCTTACTATTTTATCTCAAAATATCAAAAGATGAGTGTGGAGGATCAGAGAGGAGCATAGCCTCTATAATGTTGTTTTGAAGTGTTGTCATGGTTTCACCTGTGTGTCCCCAGATTGATCTCTAAAAGGGATAAAAACTGATATAAAGGGACCTATTTCAAGGTGAAGGTTTTTTCTTTAAAGGACTAGAATATTATTACACAGGTAAGGCCGGGCGTGGTGGCTCAAGCCTGTAATCCCAACACTTTGGGAGGCCAAGGCAAGCGGATCACGCAGTCAGAAGTTTGAGACCAGCCTGACCAATATGGTGAAACACCATTTCTACTAAAAAGACACAGAATTTAGCCAGGCATGGTGGCTCGTGTCTGTAGACCCAGCTACTAGGGAGGCTGAGGCAGGTGAATCGCTTGAACCTGGGAGGCAGAGGTTACAGTGAGCCAAAATTGCCACTGCACTCCAGCCTGGGTGATGGAGCGGAAAAAAAAAAAAAAAGAATATTGAGCCAGGAGTGATGGCTCATGCCTGTAATCCTAGCACCTTGGGAGGCCTTGGCAGGCAGATTACGAGGTCAGGAGATCGAGATCATCCTGGCCAACATGGTGAAACTCTGTCTCTACTAAAATTCAAAAGAACTTAGCTTGGTGTGGTAGCACGTACCTGTAGTCCCAGCTACTCAGGAGGCTGAGGCAGAGGAATTGCTTGAACCCCAGAGGCAAGGTTGCGCCACTGCACTCCAGCCTAGCAACAAAGCAAGACTCAATCTCGAAAAGAAAAAAAAGAATATTACCCATGTATATACCCATGGGTCATGGTTTCTTCCCCCATATTGTGAGAAGTTTGCAGGAAATGTGCAGCCCATTCATAGTTGACAGCTGTCAGGCAAGATTTACTTTCCTGAAGAAATATAGGAGAGTGTCTGCTGAGCCTTTCCATGAGATGCGTTTCTTCTCCTATTTTGATCATACGTTTTCCCTCACAAAAATCCTCTTACTCCAACCAATGCAGGTTCTGTGATTCAAACAGTTTGTGTTCCCTCCAAAATCCTTCGACTTCACAGCAAATGTCATTACTGTCCAGAAGCATTTTGTAAACAGTCATTTGTAACTGTGACCTTTCCAATGATAATTGCTAAGGAGTTGGGATATGAATGTTGTTGTTATTGTTCTTCAGAAAAACCATTATGTGAACATCTAAATGGCAGGGAAGTTGATGGAGGCAGAGACAGATATTTGGATTTTACTCAACACTTACTATGTTTAATCTTTTCAACCATCCTCTGAGGTCAGTAGTAGTATCCATATTCACAGAGGAAAGAAAACTAAGGCTTAGAGGGATTCTAAATATCTCGCTAAGGTCATACAGATACTGAGTGACAAAGCCAGGAGTTAAAGCCACAGCCTAATTCTAAAATCTGCTGAGTAAACTTCCTGTTGTTGTGTGGAATCTATTCGTGTCCAGAGAGTAGTAGAGTGTACGCCCTCAGATCACTTGCTTTGCAATGACAAGGAAAGAGCTTTTTCTATTTAAATATCCTCCCTGTCTTCATGAGCTTCTGCACAGTGGAATTTGTTTCCTACTTCCTAGTTTAAGATGTAATCCTGCTATATTAAGAAAAGTTTCTGGCCAGACACAGTGGCTCATGCCTGTAATCCCAGCACTTTGGGGGGCTGAGGCAGGCGGATCACCTGAGGTCAGGAGTTTGAGACCAGCTTGATCAACATGGTGAAAGCCCGTCTCTTTTAAAAACACAAAAAATTAGCCCAGTGTGGTGGCAGGTGCCTGTAGTCCCAGCTACTCAGGATGCTGAGGCAGGAGAATCACTTGAACCTGGGAGGCGGAGGTTGCAATGAGCCAAGGTTGCACCACTACACTCCAGCCTGGGTGACAGAATAAAACTCTGTCTCAAAAAAAGAAAGAGAGAAAGGAAGAAAAGTTTCGTAGGCACAGTGGTAAGGGCATTTGATAAGATAAGAGATCTGGTTTCTTATTCTGGTTCTATCATTAATTCATTTTTTACCTTAGACAGTTCACCTGGTGTCATTGGGTTTGAGTTTCTTATGAAACAATTTTAATGTACATTGTTTTGTCTTTGATTAAGATTACAAAGCTAATTTAGCAAAGTTTTTTTTTTTGAGGATTTCTCTTAAGGGAGGAAAGTCATGTTGGGTCAGGATAGGTCTAGCAAAGTGAAGATGTAAAGCATAAAAATCCAGGAAACCACCTGAAGTGGTAAAAAAAGTTAGATTTATTTTTTGCATCCATCAAACATAACTCAAGTTTCCTTTGCTTCTGTGTGTCTTTTGTAAGTATCATGTCTATGACAAATGGAACTTGAACTCATACAGCATACGCTATCGCCTACAGAGCTTTATCTTTTATTTTGTTTTGACTGCTAGTGCGTATTGAGAAAGAAATTTTTGGGGAATACTTTGCCGTGCCTAGCAAGCAGGTCCTATGTTTAATAGACTAATAAAAAAATAACCGACATTACATGAAAATTTTAATCAACCTTTTAAAAAGATAAATTTGTTTCAACAAAAAAGAGACAATAACATTTTCCCTGTCTCTTTCAAGAAAGATTTGGTGTGGAGCATACTGTTTTGCTCAACCATGGTCCTAATTTCTATACATGAGTCATTCCTAACCCAGATTTTCCTGAGTATTATTATCCATATCTTTCTTGAGTTACTACCGGCTCTTAAAATGCAATCGGCAGCAGTTCATTATTTCACTGTGAGAATATTCATGCGATTATCCACTTGTTTCTAGGGGAAATGATCTCTGCGAAACAATTCTGCTTTCTGTTGCTAAAGGATCTGCCAAATAATTGAATATCATAATCATGTCTGCTCTGGCCCTTGAGAAGCATCAGTTTTATTTTCTACAAGGAAGCCTAGAGAGACAAAGCTGAACTAGGTATCATGGTTTTTCTGAATTTACCTGTGTTTGTGTTTAATTATTTTTTTTTTTCTGCTTTGGTCTTAAGTTCTTAACATGAAGTGGAGACGTTTGGTCCTCAGCTTCATGGCGTACTTCTTTTTGCATTTGAGAAGCAAGACTGTCATCCTTCCTTTCTCAAAACTAATTAGACCAATAGTCATCCCTTGATAAATTGTTCCTACCTCTAGCCCTAGTCATTTTCATTATCCACTGAGCTTTTTCCCAGTTTCTCTTGACTCCTTCCTTTCTGAAGACCTCAAAAATTCTCCTCCCCATCACGCGTGCGTGCACGCGCGCGCGCACACACACACACACACACACACACTTATGTTTTATTGCACTGTTAATGTGTGTAGCCAGCATCTTTTTGCCTTTTTAATGATGACACTGTATTTCTGTTCAAAGTTATTTTTAGCGTCTAATTGTGTAGTAATGCTATGTTAAAAATTGTGGTGTCTGCCCTCAAATGTATCTTCAATGGGTAAACGTGTTCTGTGACCCTTTTGTTCAAGTCTGACCTAAGCCTCACCATGATGTTTCTGTAACCACTGAAAATATCCACAATGTGTTACCTTTCTCTTCTCCTACTTCTTCATAAATTTCTCTGTAATTTCTAACTTTGGATTTCTCTAGAGTTTTCCATAAAATTCTTATTTCCTGGGTCACCATGGATGACTAGATTAGGATTTTCTGATAATTCTCTTTCCACTTCCTCTAGTCTTACCCATCGAACACAATCACATGGTCATTTCTTGTTTCCTACCCTGCTTGTCATGTCAGACCCGCTCCCTCCTTTCCCTTCCAATTTCATCATTTTAAATTTCTTCATAACTGAGATATTCAAATACATGTTTCTTTCAACTTGCAGTTCTTAACGGACCAGATGAGCAATAAATATCTGTTTGAAGGCCTGACTTAGTAGCTTTTCAAATTTTATTTCCCACACCCTAAAAGTCAATGCAACTTTAAAGAGATCTAGGTTTGAAAGTGAATACAAGTGAGTTGATGAAAGGCTGTTCCACGAACCTGATATTTCAGTTTGTGTCTGTTTTAAAAATATACCTTAGAATACCGTATTGTAATTTGCAGCTTAAGGTGTTATACAGATAAATTATGCAAACTCTCATTAAGAAAAATAACTTGCTGTACTTTGCAAATATACTTCTAGTTAGAAGACTGCTGTTTGGGAATAGAATGGTAGCTGTCTTTTAGTAGCCTACTTTTTTTCCTAGCAGGCACAAATCATTAGGAATAAATTGTCTTCTGTCATTGTAGCCAGTAATTGGTGACGTTTTCTTGTCACTATGGGATTATAAATAACAGCAATATATGTACTGTCAACAGATTCATTATGTTATGAAAAAACATAAACCAGTAGTCTGTTTCTTCTAGCTATAGTTTGCATATTTTCCACATTAAGCATGATAATGACATCTTTACAAATTAAAAAAAAAAATACTCAACAGAGCAGTTTTGTTATTAACTTCTAATTTTTTAAGCTTTAAATATATTATAATTCCTTCTCTTTCTTCCATAGTTCACCTGGCAAATACATTATTCCAAGAGTTATTTGTTTGCAAACAGATATTTGGTAACTGGTGAATTAAACAGATAGTTATTTTTAGTAGTAAAACATATGAAAGATTGTAAGCATTTGGGATGCATCTTAGTTATAAGAGTAATGATAAATACCTTGTCCTCAAAATTTTCATTAACATAGTAAATAGTGATTACCTGTCCCATGCTGAACAAAAACATAATCCATCCAGAAAGAAAATTAACATGGACTAAACATCACAATTGCTTGCTTCATTGATAATTTATTTTGACACTGAGTCTCGCTCTGTCTCTCAAGCTGAGGTGCAGTGGCATGATCTCGGCTCACTGCAGCCTCTGCCTCCCAGGCTCAAATCATCCTTCTACCTCAGCCTCCTGAGTAGCTGGGGCTACAGACACATGTCACCACGCCAGCTATTTTTTTTTTTTTTTTTTTTGGTAGACATGGGGTTTCACCTTGTTGCCCATTCTGGTCTCAAACCCCAGAACTCAAGCAATCTTCCTACCTCGGCCTCCCAAAGTGTTGGAATTACAGGCGTGAGCCACTATGCCAGACCTATCGATGATTATTAAGTTAGATATCATTTTCTAATTTGAGTGTCCTGGCAATGGTATATATCTGTCACATCTCTGTTCTCTTGATAAAGAAGGGCAACATCTCTTACTTCCAGTAGCTGCGATTGCTTTGTAGAGAAGTTGTTATATTTTTCTTTGCCTTTGCAAAATTAAGACAGAAAAGGCCCTGCTGGTTATGGAGAGGGCATGGAAAGCAAGCCGGCTCCAGCTTCCATTTGACCCCTCTCTTCCTGGAGAAGTTTGTCAGCCTCCTTATGAGTCTGCTTTGCCTTGCTATCAAGGAAGTACCTGAAGCTGGGTAATTTATAATGAAAAGAGATTTATTTGGCTCACAGTTCTACAGACTGTACAAGAAGCATGGCACCAGCATCTGCTTCTGGTGAGGGCCTCAGGAAGCTTTTACTCATGGAGGACAGAAGGGGAGTTGAAGTGTCAACATGGCAAGAGTAGGAGCAAGAGAAAGGAGGAGTTACTGGTCGCTTTTTAACAACCAGCTCCTGCATGAACGAATAGGGTGAGAACTCACTCATCATGAAGGTCATGGCACCAAGCCATTCATGAGGGATCCCCCCTCATAATCCAGACACTTCCCACACGGCTCCGCCTCCCACAGTGGGGGTCATATTTTAAGATGAGATTTAGAGGGCACAAGTATCCAAACTATATCAGTCTCTGAACCAAGACTTGAAAGGCATAAGTTCTTGCCTGTTCCCTAGAGTCATTTTTGGGAGCCCCCCTATTAAGGGGAATTGTGACATTCCTGTTGAGAAGATGCCTTCTAAACTTCTGTCTTTGGTTCTGTCTTTCCAGCTATAAAACATTTAAAAACTTTTCAAAATTTTGGATTTCCCTACTTTGTGAAAATACTGTCATTCAAGTTTTCTTTACTTTTTTTCTTATTTATTCACTCAACAAACACAGCCAAGGCCTTGTTTCTGACTCTTCAGGGACTAGAAAGCTGAAAAATCAAAACCTATCAGTGTGTACAGTACACGGATATTAGAAGTAACTCTAATGGGAGCTACAGTCATGTGTGAGTTTCACACCTCTTTACTCACATGTTTTGTATCTTAATATTTGTGTTAATTTTTCATTATTCTGGGCAGTATGTCACTCAGATATCCCTTTCTTCATTTAAAAGTTAGCCCTTCAATAAAGCATTTTGCTACTAATAGAGGCACCAGAGTCTTTGTGGTTTTACAGACTAAATCTGAGTTGTATTTGAATTTCAATCCACTTTTTTTGTTGGCCACTTCCTTGATAGCCTTTCTATTTCTCTTTCTATTTAAAATATGCCATCTAAAGCAGCAATATAAACTGTAAACTAAACATATTCTCTCTCTTTCGTATTGGAAAATGGTAAAATAAGTTTTTAAAATATAAACCACTATAAAAAATTTTTAAGACCTTATGAAATCACATGATGATTTGTGTTATATATTTGTCATCATGGCACTCAAACGATTTGCCAAAGTGGAGCTCAAGTTTCTATTTTTTCTCCCCACTTCCATTTCCAAATCACTTCCAAAACTTCGAGTTTATTAACCTTGTCTTTCTTCCCTACATGAAATCTTTCCATTGCCAAATACTTACATCTAATTCAAACTATTTATTTCAAAACTTTTTTTATTGCTGAGTATTTAGGAGGTGCATATGTTACTTCTTCAAATTTCTTCCTATCTTTTGTCCTTTTCTTACATCTAGAAAAATCCCCCCCCCCAACTCTCTTGATCTTAGCTTCATAAAACATCTTTGTACCAGCAATGACAGAAGTTGCAATGACCTTAGGGTGGAAAACTTAAATTATCTAAGCTTATCTTCCCTGTTCTCGAAACACCAAATAGTCATATTTTTCCCTTCTTTTCTTGCGATTCCTTATGAAGACATTGCAATGGAGTCTTCTTTATTATCTACCATCTTGTGAATAAACCATGAGTTTTCTTGCCTCTCTGCCTTTGATTATAGCATACCAACAATCTGCAATACCCTTTTAGCCACTCTTTGCTGATCAAAATCCTTCCAGTCTTTCAAAGCTCGACTTAAGTACCTCTTCCTTTCAGTCGTCCTAATAATAAAGGGCAGTGAGCTGTCCAGCCTCTAAATTCCCCAGGGGTTTACTTTCTCTAGTGTTTCATGACATTTAGCATTTACTACCTTATTTTGAAGTTCTCTGTTTATCTGTCTTATTTTCCTACACTAGATCATACATATCAAGAAAAGGGGAATTCTGCTTCTAAGTCCATTCCTTGGATTGTGTAGCAGTAAAGCCATATCCCAAATAGATGCCCAGTTAAATGTTTTCAACAGCAGAATGAATGAAGTGTCCCTTGAATGAGGTATAATGTCACAAAATGGTGGGAAGAATTCAGAGAGAAACTTAGTATTATGCAGACAAAGCTTTTTATTTTCCTGGTAGAAAAATAGATATTTGTATTCTCTATCCTTTTTAAAAAATACTTTGTAAGAAGTTGCATGTCATGGAGTTTTTTTGTTTTATTTTTTGAGATGGAGTCTTGCTCTGTCACCCAGGCTGGAGTGCAGTGGTGGAATCTCGAGTCACTGCAGTTTCCATCTCCCAGGTTCCAGTGATTCATCAGCCTCAACCTTCCAGGCAGCTGGGCTTACAGGCACGCGGCACCACGCCTGGCTGATTTTTTTGTATTTTTAGTAGAGATGAGGCTTCACCGTGCTGGCCAGGCTGGTCTGGAACTCCTGACCTCAGATGATGCACCTTCCTCAGCCTCCCAAAGTGCTTGGATTACAGGCGTGAGCCACTGCACCCGGCTGGGAGTTGCGTGTTGTGGATGCTTTTTAAAACAACATTTATAAAAAGGATAACAAATGCACTGACTTCCATGACATACTGTTTTAATTAGAATTCAGACCATTTGTGCATCTATTATGATAGTTTCTTCTTATTTGCATTCATTAGATTTCCTTTCCTATATGATTTCTACACTTGCATAACTTGAAATTTTAAACATTACATTTATTGCACCTTGTTATGTATTAAAATTATTTTCATAATCTTGAGTACTTGAATATGGCATATATTCTTATACATATAATTTATGTTAAGAATTTCTTTAGCAAGGTTTGTACTGTCATTTGTCACGCTTTTGGAATCAATATTGTAGAATACTATAAGGGGAAAACTAATTCTAAAAGTTCTCCCCTGTGTTCCCATTAATTTGTTTATTATCAAGGTCTCCATTAGAAATATAGTTCCTAATGTAAGCCTGTAATAAACAGAGTATAATTGAATTTTCAATATTTTGTCACCTGGGAGTAATTTTCTGACAAGACCTATGCTCCATCTTCTGACTAATTGTCGACAGTTACTCAGTATCACCACATTAATGTCACCTAACATTGCAAAAATATCTACTTGATTGCATTATATTTAAAGATATTCACTTCAAGCCCTTGATATTTTCTCTTTAAATTATTTACCTCAATTTTAAATATCATTTAAAATGCAATAAATGTAATAAGCTAACATGTTGTGAAAATACAAATTTAGGCATAAAATTTGTTTCGGTAGATGTTAAAGACAGTCATATTGGCTGTCCCTAAGCATTGGAGCAGCCACGTGGCAGAGCAGGGAGGTGGCTAAACCAGAGTCAGTGTACAGAAACCAGAGAAATGGCCATCAGACCTATTTTCTTTCACTAAATTGGGGTTGTTTCTGGTCAAATTACTTTTTTTTCCCTGTGAGCTTCACCTGGGTTGAATCAGATGTTATCTTGATATTACAGTATGCTGAATAATGTTCTAAAAGTGTATTATCAAAAATAAATGAAGGCAATAACAATTGAAAATGCTAGACACAGGTAGACGGAGTGGGAAATACAAAAACCTTTGGGTTTGTTGGCACCATGTAGTCAGAATCAAGCTTTTCACAAATTCAGAACACAAAATCACAACCCTGGAATACTCCAGGTTTATGTCTGCTGTCCCAGTGTAATTCACACTGTCTCCTTCCACTCTTAAACACGTCTTGGTTTGGTCATTAAGTGAAATGGTCACCTAACCTACAACACATTTTTAGTTTAGTACCTCCTCTATTTCCCAGACAGCTTGCTAATGACCCATATAGTAAGATTAAAACAATTGTGTTCCAATTCAGGAATCCTACGCTTGACCTACTTTGCATAACTTTTCAAACTCTTTTTGTTCAACAGTCAAATTTTGACTCTGGGTACAGGCACATGGAGACATTTTATTTATTTTTATTTTTTTGAGATGGAGTCTCACTCTGCCGCCCAGGCTCGGATGTAATGGCACTATCTTGGCTCACTGCAACCTCCACCTCCCAGGTTCAAATGATTCTCCTACCTCTGCCTTTCAAGCAGCTGGAATTATAGGCGCCCAGCCACCATGCCTGGCTAGCTTTTGTATTTTTAGTAGAGATGAGTTTTCACCATGTTGCCCAGGCTGGTCTCGAACTCCTAACCTCAGGTGATCTGTCCCCCTTGGCCTCCCAAAGTGCTGGGATTACATGCATGAGCCTCCATGCCCAGCCCCACAATTATTCTTTAATCCAGATATTGTTAACTGTTTGTTTCTGATACACACTATGTAAAACAAGTCATATTTTTTAAACAATTCATGTATATATATCATGATATAGGTGTATGTGATTTTTAAATTTTCATTAGGAATACAGTTTCCCAAAGAGAATTCTTCACAATGTGGGAAAACAAGAGAGCCTGGTGATGCTAGCATATTATCCTAGACTCTGTGTGAACTCCCTTCGCTTATCACAACAGCAAAGTTTGAGTGGATGTCTTATTGTGTGACCATAGAGAAGCAAATCTCTGTATGTGAGTGAAATAGAGTCAATGCAGCAGAATGAAAAGCGGCAGTTTCGGATGGCACGCTCACTTCAGTTCAAGCAGACACTGATGGATGTCCACAGTGCTCACTGTGCTAGGTCATGTGGAGGATACAGAGGGAAGGCAGTTTGCTTGCGAGGACAGCAGTTTGGGAGTGGAAGTGGAATTAGGAGTAGCTCCCATTGACTGAGCACATCCAGTCTGCACAGATTTTTTTCTCAGCTTCTTGAAGGCAGTGAGCTCAGGTCACTGTTATTCCTATTTTATAAATAAGGAAACTGACGTACAGAGAGATTTATCCCTTTGTCTTCCTTGCAGACGACTGGGGATATAGTGATGAACGAAACAGACATGTTTCCTGTCCTTATGGGAGCTTACAAGTCTAGAGGGAAAGACAGACTTCGCTCAAGTGAACCTCAAAAATATGTACGCGCACTGCATACAAAGAATGGAGCTGGCTTCTGTGAGGGCGGGTATTCGGAATGTAGGCCAGGGAGACTTCTTTGGACGAGGTGGCCAGAGAAGTCATCTCTGAAAAAGTGACAGGCTTAAAGCTGACACTTGAGGGGACAGAATGAGCAAGTTAGATAACACAGCAGGAGAGATTCCACGTGGAGGGAAAGCACTGCAAAGACCCGAGGGGTACAGGAGCTTGTGGGAGTGCTGGGGAAACTGAAAACAGGCCTCAGAAGGGTCACCCAGTGGTCAGGGAGGACAATAGCATAACTCATAAAATAAAGCTGCAGAGGAAAGTTAGGCTTTGCAGAGTTTGGATTCGAAAAGATTTTGAATTTTTAAAAGATTATTTTGGATTGCCGAAGTGCTTTTTCTCCCAAAATTGCAATGAGAAGCCATGAAAGGGTTTTGAACAGAGAGAGACATGATCCAAGTTGCCTAAGAACCTGGAGCTAAAAATTCAGAGAGCTGGGGTTGAACTCGGGCCAGTCTGACTTCAGAGCTCAGCTCCACATTCTAAAACTGTTTCCCCTGAGACTCCACAAATAACTGAATACGTGGCAGAAGGTGTGCACTGTTTCTAGGTAAATACAAGGCATTGGGTGGTTCTAAGCGGGAAGATCGAGCATAGGGTTTGGGCTTTCATCAAAACTCAAGGAGGTGGCACCAGTCCGGAGACTAGAAGGACGTTGCAAGGCCCAGGCTCGGTGGCTCACACCTGTAATCCCAGCACTTTCGGAGGCTGAGACGGGTGGATCTCCTGAGGTCAGGAGTTCAAGACCAGCCTGGCCAACATGGTGAAACACCATCTCTACTAAAAAAATGCAAAAATTAGCTGGGTGTGGTATCAGGTTCCTGTAATCCCACCTACTCAGGAGGCTGAGACAGGGAGAATTGGCTGAACCCAGGAGGCGGAGGTTGCAGTGAGCCGAGATTGTGCCACTGGGCAACAGAGTGAGACTCTGTCTAAAAAAATATAAAAAGAGTATTTCAAGAAACAGCAAGAGCATACAAACGGGGCAGGGAAAAGGGACTGAGGGGAAAGTGAGTAGTCCAGATCCCCAGAGGGTGTCCCACCCATAGTGTGTTACCAGCAAATTGCTAAGGTAGGTTAAAGACTGAACAGAGCTTTTCATGCCCCTCTGAGACATTGTATATAACTCAGTAACTACTGAAGAGTCACTGAAAGTGTCTGAGGAAGAGAATGACATGGACAAAGATACACATTTTAAACTCTTTTTAATCCAAGGGAGTGGATGTGCCGTTAAGGAAGGAGAGGCTGGATGAAAGAGAGATCTGTAAGGCATTTGTACAGCCTGCGGGTACCATGGTAGAGCCCAGCTCTGGAGCCAGGGTGCCTGGCCCCATGGTTCCAGTTCCACCACTCATTAGCTCTGGGGCCTCAAGACAGTTTTATGCATCTCTTAGTGTTTCCATTTCCTCATCTATAAAGGGGTTAAATAAGATAATATATTTCACAGGATTATTGAGCAAAGAATACTTCGTTGATCAAATATTTACCAGATTGCTTGGTGTACATTAGTACCCAAGTCAGGCTAGCTATTTCACACACACACACACACACACACACACACACATACACACATACACACACACACACACACACACACACACACACACACACACAGGACTAGTGCAGGCTGGGCACAGTGGCTCACGCCTGTAATCCCAGTACTATGGGAGGCCAGGGTGGGTGGATCACCTGAGGTCAGGAGTTCAAGACCAGCCTGGACAACATGGCAAAACCCTGTCTCTACTAAAAATACAAAAAAAATTAGCCAGGTCTGGTGGTGGGCACCTGTAATCCCAGCTACTTGGGAGGCTGAGGCATGATAATCACTTGAACCTAGGAAGTGGAAGTTGCAGTGAGCCAAGATCATGCCACTGTACTCCAACATGGGCAACAAGAGTGAAACTATCTCAAAAATAATAATAATAAATAAAAAGAACTAATGCAGCCATTCCCCCAAGAGCTAATAAAGCCTCATCTAGAGGCAAAGTGAGATAGATGGAGGAGTTGTGTGAAAGATTGACATCAAACCAGAAACCCCATGGAAACAGGCACAATGTCCATTCACCTTCTGTTTGACCTCAAAGGGTTAGTGCAGTGCCTGGCATTGAGCAAGCATGCAATAAATATTTGTGCATTAGGATTGAATTAACATATGAGTTATAATGCACTTATATAGGCCCTGCTATATATAAGTTATGCTGGCTTATAGCATATACATGTGCTGCTGATGATATTGATCAGTTTTGGTAATGCGCTGCCAAGCACCTTGAACTACACATAAAAACAAAGAATAGGCCAGGCAGGTGTCTCATACCTGTAATCCCAGCACTTTGGGAGGCTGAGGAGGGTGGATCACGAGGTCAGGAGTTCAAGACCAGCCTGGCCAAGATGGTGAAACGTCTCTACTCCAAATACAAAAATTAGCTGGGCGTGGTGGCAGTCACCTGTAGTCCCAGCTGCTTGGGAGGCTGAGGCAGGAGAATTGCTTGAACCTGGGAGGCAGAGGTTGCAGTGAGCCGAGATGATGCCACTACACTCCAGCCTGGGCAACAGAGGCTGTCTCAAGAAAAAAGAGAGAATAGAGGGAAAAAGATTCAAAATTATTATTTTAAATGTTTCACAACTGTGAGAATGTATGCTGCTCACAAAACTTAACCAGTTTCCTGGAATTTAACTAAAGCCACATCTTGCTTTCCCATTTCAGCAAGGGTGTGATTAGTTTACCAGTGACGCAATCAAGGTTAACCCAGGCTTTGGCTGACATCCCAGAATTTAGTAAAATCTTCTTGAAAGTCTCATACCCTGGTTGCCTTCCCGACCTCATGTGAAGCCTCCTCTTGTTTGGCCCCAGCGCACGGAGAAAGCTGATGAAAGGGCGGTCTGGCTTATGGGAGGGGCACCCGCTCTTATTTCCTCCGTGCTAGCACAGGGCTGACACTGACCACGAGTCTTCTACTGCTTGAATTTCTCTGCACCCCTGAGGGAGGAGTGTGCTCTGACCAGGGACAAGATCAGACAGCTGGAACAGGGTCCCGACCAGGACTGAGCTGAGGAGTGAGAGCAGGTGCTTTTGACAGCCAGAAAAGCATTGGTCTGGGAATCCCCCTGACAGGGGGAAGTCACAGAAATTAGAGACGGAAAACACCTATTAGTCAATTCCCATGCCAAAGATGAATTGATCCCGAGTGTGTCTTCCTAGCTCCCTGACCACTCCAGTTAGTTATATCTCTGTCAACATGTAAGGAGGAGGGACAATGGGGTGTAGGAAAAAACAGACTCAGGGCACTAAGGTGGTTTCGATACTGGGATGAAGAGATCAGTAATCATTAAAGAAAAAAAAATAATGATTTTGGAGAAAAATAAGAGCTGGAGACGTTTCCCCACTAGGGCCTGAAGATTTGATTAGAGGTAGGTGACTCCACAACAGGTTCCGTAGCTGTTGTTTTCTTTTCTTTTCTTTTCTTTTTTTTTTTTTTTTTTTTTTGAGACAGAGTCTTGCTCCATCGCCAGGTGCCAGACTGGAGTGCAGTGGCACAATCTCGGCCCACTGCAACCTCCACCTCCCAGGTTCAAGCAATTCTCCTGCCTCAGCATCCCGAGTTGCTGGGACTACAGGCACATGCCATCACGCCTAGCTACTTTTTGTATTTTTAGTAGAGATGGTGTTTCACCATGTTCGCCAGGATGATCTCGATCTCTTGACCTTGTGATCCACCCACCTCAGCCTCCCAAAGTGGTGGGATTACAGGGGTGAGCCACCATGCCTGGCCACTGTTGTTTTCTTAATAAATAAATTAATCAGGCCGGGCGCGGTGGCTCATGCCTATAATCCCAGCACTTTGGGAGGCCGAGGCGGGTGGATCATGAGGTCAAGAGATCGAGACCATCCTGGTCAACATGGTGAAACCCCATCTCTACTGAAAATACAAAAAATTAGCTGGGCATGGTGGTGCTTGCCTGTAATCCCAGCTGCTTAGGAGGCTGAGGCAGGAGAATTACCTGAACCCAGGAGGCAGAGGTTGCGGTGAGCCAAGATCACGCCATTGCACTCCAGCCTGGGTAACAAGAGTGAAACTCCATCTCAAAAAAAAAAAAAAAAAAAAAGAAAGAAATTAATCATTAAGCGCTAGGGAAGTAAAGGTGTTGAGTGAACATTGTTGACATTGCTAGAATAAGAATATACATTTTGCTCTTGGAGTGGTGATAGTAGAAAAACCCATGACAATACTCTGATAGATTGTATTAAACAGGGAACTGTATGGTGTATGTTAAATATGCGGATTTGGTTGACTCTGGCTATGAAGAGAGCAAGAGGATGTTATTGCTAAAGATGAGATCATATTGAGATGCAAGTAGATATATAATGAAATCTGATTTGGTTCTTGTTTGCTTGGAGTATTTTCTTCATTAATTATAAGAAGAAAAAAGGTGCTAATTCTCAAACTACGTGTTAGTAATTTCTCTTCATTTTAATCACATTAAACTAGATGGCTGATTCATTGCATTGATTTTGTGATTGTCTGATATTTTTGCAACATTTCTTGGAGTTTTATATATATATATTTCAAGTCACACCCAGGCATTTTGTTGCATATCTCACATCCAAAATAGCTCAAATGAGCAACGTCATTCCTAGCCTACCTCCTCAGCTTTTTCATTCACACCGCAGTTGAAGGACTTTTCCACGAACTGTTTAGAGAACCATAGGGTAAATAGCTTTTGCCCCAGGACTTTTTTCTTCCTGCACTGTATTTGTTTTTTAAACTCATCATGATAGCGTTAACTCCTGCCTGTCTTCTCTCTAGGTCTCAGGTCTGGGATGGCCAGGCTGCCTCCCAGATTTCACACCTCAGTGTCCATGACATTGGCCTGACATTGAAAGGCAGGCAGAGGTCAAAGTCCTAGGCCCCAAATTCCTGTGATCTTTAAAAATCTCTTTTCATGAATGCATTGTGTTTATCACACTGGTGGCAGGTGGAAAAACCCACGGTTTTCAGGCTGATCACCCTTGCTATAGTTCTTACTGTTTTAGTTCCATATGAGGAATCCATAAGCTGGGACCACCTACTCCTTCGTGTTCCTAAGGAAAAATTCATTCTAACGCTTGCTAAGACGTTAAGGAAGAGTTTATTCAGAACTGTTGCAATTGTTGTCAATTCTGTTGTAATAAACGGAAGACATAAGGCTCAACCGCAATTGTGGACTAAGTAGAGATTTACAAAGATCAGGAAGGGAGTCAGGGCAGAGAATGGAAAATTACTAAGAAAAGACATCAGGGTAGGGAGATTCTTGCTGATGGCTGGCCAAGGACTTATACATCAAAGTTGAGAGATGAGAAGTTTGACCAGATATGGAAGATGTGGTTGGCGGGGTGGGGGGGGGGGGGTTCTTTCTAAACTGATTTAGCGAGAGTCTTGCTAAAACTGGGCTATGTGGGTGGAGGCCTGGTCAAACAGAGCCCTTAAAGGAGCCTGACTAGCTGGTCCACAGGTGATGGGGTCACGGAGAGAGTCTGTCAGTGTGACAAGCAGCAGTTGTTTTAAAATACATATTTTTATTTATTTTTTAAATTTTAGACTCAGGGGTACATGTGCAGGTTTGTTACATGGGTACATTGCATGGTACTGAGGTTTGGGCTTCTATTGATCCTGTCACCCAAATAGTGAACATAGTACCCAATAGATAGTTTTTCCACGCTTGTCCTCCATCCCTCCCTCCCCCTCATTCTGGAGTCCTTGGTGTCTTACTGTTTCCATCTTTATGTCTGTGTGTACCCAATGCTTAGCTCTCTAAGCAGAAAGAACAAAGCCAGATGTATCACATTACCCAATTTCAAACTATGTTTCAAGGCTACAGTAACCAAAACAGCATGGCACTGGTACCAAAACAGACGCATAGACCAATGGAACAGAATAGGAAACCCAGAAATAAGGCCGCACACCTTCAACCAACTCATTTTCAACAAGCAGCATTTCTACCCTAAGAATGGATATATCAATTTTAGCTAGGTATGGCTCTGCCAGAGGAAGGACCATATTTCCGTGCATGGGCAGTGTGCGTTCTTGAGCTCATGCCTGGCCCTCCCCACTTCGGTCAGTGTTGTTTTGGGCACTTCCCTTTCCCATCCTTACTGGGCCTAGGAAGTCAGGCTTTCAGGTTTTACCAAAACCAATAGTGTATAGGGGAAGGGACGTGAGAAAAGTCCTTGGAAGTGACTCAATAATGATGCTCACATCTTTCACACTCAGCCTGTGAAGCCGACTTTTTCAAATGAAGAAACATATACAACTCACATATGACATTTTACTCAGAGCCAAAATTATAAAGCAAAGGAGTTCATGTGTTTATACCCAGAAAAATTGGCAAAGTTTTCTTTGAAAATGTCTGGTGCAGTTCAGTTTTTTTTTTTTTTTTTTTTTTTTTCTTGAAAGTATAAACTGTTCTTGATTTAGTACCATTACCTTGAAAGAAAATTACACAGTAAATGCCGGTAGGTGTCATTGAAGAATTTTATTATGTATGTTTACAAACAGATTATAAACAAAGAAATGCATTTGTTATAGTTATTAGCCACAAAATCATTTGTACTCAAGTGGCCCTTGAACAAGTTGGAAAATAAGTCGAATAAATGTGCTGCTTTAGTACCTTCCCATTGGCTTTTAAAAACACCACCGATATTGAAATATTTGTGTTTCCTTTGCTGTAGTGCCAGCAACATAATAGATGAGAAGAGAGTAGCTATTCACTGTTTTCCAAAAATACAACTTAGCCTCTTCCTGCAACTTGAGCCTCCACACTGCAGCCTTCCCTTGTCTCTGCGATTTCCTGCTTGCTCCCTCCTCTAATTACTCTTCTTTTTTTCAGACTCCTTTCATGAGTCTCCTCTTTATTTGTTCCCCTTTATTCCCTCTTGCCCACATTCCACATTTCTTTTCAACTCCCCTCCGTCTTTGGCTACAGTGTTTAAAACTAGTATTAAGTCTGGAAGCTGAATAAGCCCCATCTCCTAAAAAACAGTTTTACAGATTTTCTGTTGACAGAGTTAGCAGTCTGGCCTCGGTGCTGGGGAACTGAAAAGACCGGTCAGCAGCCCGAAAAAGAAGAGCTTTGTGATCAGTGCAGTAAACTGCTCTGTGGCTTCAGTCTCGTTTTTACGTAGATTACGGTGTCCCCCACTGTTGTTGTAAGCACAGACACATCATCAGGTATCCTGGGAAGAAAAATCCTTCTGCTTGTCCACATTAAATGCCGAATTCATCCAAACATTAAATGACAAGAATGTTGAGTTGAGAACGTAGAATTGTACCAGCAGGGAATCTTAAGAGGTAAATCTGGCAAAAGGAAATTTTATTGTGCATCTGCTTCTTTATTTTTTTTAATTTGTATTTTTTTGAGACAGAATCTCAGTCTGTCTCCCAGGCTGGAGTACAGAGGTGCAATCTCTGCTTACTGCAACCTCCGCCTCCTGGGTTGAAGCAATTCTCCTGCCTCAGCCTCCCATGTAGCTGGGATTATAGGCCCCTGCCACCACACCTGGCTAATTTCTATGTTTTTAGTAGAGACAGGATTTCACCATTGGACAGGCTGGTCTCAAACTTCTGACCTCAGGTGATCCACCCCTCTCAGACTCCCAAAGCGTTGGGATTATAGGCGTGAGCCACCATGTCTGGCCAGTACATCTTTTAAAGATAACTAAGTATGATAACTCTACTCAGCAAGAATTCCTTGCAATATTTGGTAAAGGCTTTGTTAAAAGTTATGTTTAAAATAAATGAAAGTAAACTAAATGGGAAATAAAATAAAAAGAAATTTGAGATTTTAATGAATTTGCCCTTTTCTTTGCCTCTAAGATAAATTACTTCAACAAGGAACTGTTGTAAATTGAGAATTTCTTAAAACCATTGATAGATAACACATGTGTTTTTAAATTATCTCATGAGATACAGCTTTTTTTCTTGGAAGAATACATTGCTATTTTTCATATTATTATTAATGGCATTTTTATAATGTAACAACTGATATTCAAACTGCATTTTAAAAATTGTGTCACTTCTGCTTTTATACCTAGGAAAGGTAATATTTACCTTTTAAAAATGAAAATCCTCCCAAGAATATTATAAATTAGCATTGCTTTTCTATGTGATAAGCAGCAAAACCTCACTGTTTATTGACCTAGAACGTAAGAAAGAGGAGATGAAGACTGATCACAAGAAGTTACTGTTTGGAGAAAATCAATCAGGCAATCAATTAGAATTCTCAGAAGTATCTTTGTGCCTTTTAGTAAATGTAGTTTACATTGGTAAATGTAAACAAGTCTGATTTGGAACCCTAATAATTGTGAATAGCAAACAACTAATCACAGGAATAGATTCCTACAAAAGGGATTCTCACCAAAAAAAAAGTCTGGGTATTGTTAACACAGAAGGAATAGAAGTTTTACTTTATAGTACTCTTGAAATGTTTGTGTTTTGAAGAGAAAGAATGATATATAAACTAGAACTCTGGGTTCTAAGGGATGATAATAGCAGCAAAAAAAACAAAAACAAAAACAAAAACAAAAAACAAAAAAAAACACACAAGAAAACAAAAACAAAAATCAAAAAACAAACCAAAACAAAACCCAACAAACAAAACCGGCCATTCAGTCTTGCTTTGGGAATCTTTTTTCTCTCCATGGTTAAGCAGATATGTAAGCATGTGTCTGTATGCCCAAATGGAGACTCTCGCTTTTGCAAATTATGAGGAATTGATTAAATCTAGGGGATTTTGGTGTTGTCAGCTATCTGGATATCTTGGATTGCTCTTTCTTTTTTCTATAGCCACCTCTTCACCTTCATTCCCAGCTGCTAAGTTCTATCGCCACTTCTCTGGAAATCAGTAACTACTTTCTACCTGGTCTCCTTGACTTAACAGTGCCTCTTGGCTGAGCATGGTAGTTCATGCCTGTAATCCCGGAGGCCAAGGCAAGTGGATCACCTGAGGTCGGGAGTTTGAGACCAGCCTGACCAACATGGAGGAACCCCGTCTATACAAAAAAAAATACAAAGAATTAGCTGGGCATGGTGGTGCATGCCTGTAATCCCAGCTATTCGGAGGCTGAGGCAGGAGAATCGCTTGAACCTGGAAGGCAGAGGTTGTGGTGAGCCGAGATCGCACCACTGCACTCCAGCCTGGGCAACAAGAGTGAAACTATATCAAAAAAAACAAAAACAAAAAAAAAAAAACCCTCTCACTCCTTTGCCATGTCCACATCAAGCCTTCAGCCTGCTTGTATTATGTTATGTTGTTTTTCTAAAAAATAGTCTTCTGATGATGATGATAACAAAAATAATAATAATGTAATAAACATATAATGTAGACACACTTCTTCAGCAGTTTCTATGCACTAAGCTGTGTTAAATCTTTCATCTTGTTTAATCCTCCAAAACAGCGTTATGAATTGTACTTGAGTACTAACCACATTTAATGGGTACAGAGTTGAGGTTTAAATGGGCGAAGTACTTTGCAGGAGCCTACACAGCAACTTTCCCTTGTTCTCACCAAGTCTAAAATGCTCTGCCCGCTTTTCAAACATCTATGGAAACTACACCCATCCTCCTAACTTAGAAACACTGTTTTCAATGTAATTTTTTTCTAGAACATTTGGTAGAGGATTAACTGGAAATTTGCTATTGCTTTGGAGTATGATCATGGTTTTGAATTTCAAGTTTAAATCATAAAGGAAATTGAGTGTGAAACTCTCTGGCCACTCCAATTTTTCAGAAGCCTTCATCTGTATCACAAACACCAGAATCTTTTGAAAAGGTTCACCATCTATGACCAAAAGTTGTTGGCTCTTCAACAAGAGCAGACGGATAACCAGCACCAAGACGGATGGAGGTGATGCTCTAGGCAGAGGTGGCTTCTAGACCTTCCTTTGCACTGCCAGCCTTTAGTCAGCGTTATGAAATCTAATCCCTTTCATAACTGAAATTCCAAACACAAATTATATTATAACATCTCTGTAGAAATGTCTGAAGTCATATATGAAGAAGGAAGGAAGATGCTGTTCTCAATACATCCCACATCATTAATTTGTCAAATCTCTTTTCTCACTTAGACTGGGATGTTTTCCAACTTTTCATCCTGATGGTAAGGGTAGTTGCCTGTGTGGGGTAGGGAAAGGAGGGAGGTGTAGATGAAAGTACAGTTTTGTGTTTCCACTAATCTGATCCCTCCCACCAGCTGCCCTTCCCACCTGCCCTACAAACTCTCTGCTCAGAAAGTACACGTTGATACAACTTATCAAAGCCAGCCCTCTGTTGTAGCCATTTCAGCAAAATAAGCCAATTTGGGTTTGCTAGATGGAAAAAAAAAAAAAAAAAAAAAAAAAAAAAAAAAAAAAAAAGGAACTATGCCCAGGCCATACAGATTAGACTTTAAAACAGAGCTAAAGTAATTTTGAAACCATTTTACCTGCCAGAAAAAAAAATTACAGATAATTACTTTAAAAATTAGCCATTTTAGGTCAGCATATGTGGCACAAAGACATCTGAAATTTTACTATCTAACAGGAAATATGACAGAGTGGAAATTTGTTTAACTATGCACCATGTTATAAACAAGGCACCAATATCAATTAGGTTATTTCTGTGCAGGCACCAGACTGTAGTCGCAAAGCTGCACTTCAGTAGATGACTCTTTAAAGGTCATTTTGTGAAGCGTAAGATAGATCCTTTGAGGGTACAAATTGCCCACCTCCCTCAGTTCGGTTTTATGTTTCACTAACTGTATTAGCGTTAAACTTTTTAAGAGTGACAGGCTGCAGGAAGGGGATCCCGGGTGGGTCATGGGATCTGCATGGCCAGCTATTCCTTAGTTCAGATAGTTCTTCTTTTTGAAATTTACAGACCTGTTTGCATTTGACAAACCATGGCAAGTATTTGTATTGCCCAGTCCCGACGTTTTTATTTTATTTTATTTTCATGTATTTATTTTTGAGATGGAGTCTTGCTCTGTCACCCAGGCTGGAGTGCAGTGGCCCGATCTCAGCTCATTGCAACCTCTGCCTCCCCAGTCCCGATGTTTTGAAGGAGAGTAGCTTAATAATTTATTAACTGCAACATTTCCTCTGGGCTTTATCTGTGTGATGCCGTTGAGTCACAGAACATTATAAATAGGAAGAATTTAGCAGAATCACATTCTTTAAGAGAGCTATGGCCTTTTTGTTGTTGCCAAGGACTCCTCTGAGAGCTCCTGTTGGTTTACCTGGTTGGAACGCAGCAGAAAGTGCTCAGCTTTTTAAAGCGGGATTGCCTTACAGTTTTGAGTTTGCTGACAATACGCCCCAATCTACAAGATGGTTAGCAGTGTAATTACAGTAAAATGTGGCTACGATATGTTTTGAGACATTCCTGAATTGTCTGTGTGTTGTGCTGACATGGCACTACTGATACCCTGCCACTGCAATGCCTTGGCTTCTGTGGGTCCTTCAGCCCGAAGCACACTGCTGTCCCCACCTCTCCACCCTTCAACACCTTGTCGGTTTATAGATCATCTCGAAAGTGACTTTTTTTCCACGAGGCTTTTATTGATCCTCTTCAAAATGGATATTGCTTCTGCCCTCTCAGACTCATTTATGATACTTACATGTCCCACTTTATATGATGATTACTGTTAACTTTTGCCCAATCTGGAGCAAAATGGCATGATGTCCACCGCTGGGTTATCCTGCATGTCCCTGTATGGCCCAGCACAATCCCACGCATGGGAGATGCTTATCCATTTAGCAGAATAGCTGTGAATTCTGTGCACCAATCCCTCTTCTCATGTTTCTTGTCCCTATCCTAATTGCCTATAATTATTTAATGATGTTTTCAGCCATTTGTGAACTCTTTTTAGCATGGCAAACAAATTACCTTTACAGACCTTCATGTTAGAGTAACATTAAAAATAATAGCTGCCTTTGTAAGCTGGTTCTTCAGTTTACATACAGAATATTTTCATACACATTATTTGACCCACCCGTGTAGATTGTGCCCATCCATGCGTACGACTGAGAAGCTGAGGCCCAGAGAACTTAATTAATTTGTCCAGAGTTGCATATCTGGTAAATTTCAGAAGTTAAAATCAAACTCAGATGTCCTAAGGATTCTAACAGGACTTGTTCCACTTACATGTAATTTTTCATCAAAGCTATTGAGCGCTCATTGTTAGGCTTGAATAGACACAGTCAAATAAGACCATGACTGGCCCTGGCTCTCAGGAGGCCAGTATCTGCGATCGCAGGCACGTGGCTGTTAGAAATGAGGATGCAGCCATGTTGCCTCAGTGCCTGGACTAATACACAATGAAAAGGCAACATTCATTTTCAGTAGCTGAGCAGATTCAATAAATTTAATGGCATTTAATGATTATGCAGCTTGTAGCATCTTTTATTCAAAGGTTAATTCCGACGCACTATATAGACTATTTACTCTGTTTTGAGATGGCAGATATAATAGATTGGAAGAAAAATTGGCACTGCCCTGCATAAAGTTGGTGCTTAAAAATGTGTATTGACTAACACCATAGCAATTTCCTCTATGTTTCTGAACTTATCCTTTTACAGTTGACTTTTTCCTCTACAGAGTGGGCAAAAGCATGCTTATGAAGTACAGTTGAGAAACTATGGCATAGTATTTCATTTAAAGCAGTTTCCGGCATAGGCTGAGCAAATTGCTCAAGTGTTTTGTTCCTTAATTTTAAAAGGGATGCTCCAGAGAATGGAATCTGACTAGATTTTTCCCTGTTTTGGTTAACTTGACACATAATTCAACTACCAGGACTCCCAAGTCACTGATACACCAAATCGAATGGCTATTTTGTCTGCTATGTTCTTTTATCTCAAATGGGAAAAAGGGCCCGTTTTCAGTACAAGAGCTATGGGATGTGAACGGTTAAGGGTAATTCTTCCTCTAGGCTGCTTTCCATTGCTGCAGCCACCTGCTCCACTGTACAGAGCTGAGGTAATTAATAAGAGGTATTAACACGTCTGGTATCACCCGGGAGAGGGAAAACCGAAATCTGTTGAATCGCTTTAACTGTGAAACAGTAAATGTTGATTCACTCACCATCTTTCACTTTACCACCCAGCTTGCCATCATTTCTGCAAGATGTAATAAAAAGTAAGCTCACACCCCGGTGTAACTTTAATGGGTTTAATTACATGTAACTTGAAATATGTGTTGGGCTCCATGGTACATCCAGCCACCAATCCATAACCAGCATTTTTGGAAAAGCAAAGCCAGCACTCAGGAGAGAGATGGAAATTAGAAATGCAGACTTGGGATGAGAGACGAGGCCTTGGAGCCCTGAGTTATTACCCAAGTGGGAAACACTGAGAGCGGAAGGGAGACAGGTAAAGCTGCCAAACCTAGGGCAATGCCTGTAAGTGGGGTAGGGGTGGAAACAGACAAGGAGGCATGGGAGGAAGGGCAGGGAAATGGGGGCAGGCTAAAGAGAGGGCATCGCCACACAAATTAAGAGGGAAATTAATTTCTTGAGGATGTGTGGCTTCAGGTTGCCGTGGTGAGTGCAGAAACTAGAAGAAGCTGTCTGAGCTATTTTTTAATGAAGTTTAATGGTGAATGAGGAGAGCCGTTTGGGGTGCAAAATTGAAGAAATAAGTACTGAATAAGGATAGAAATTTATTTTCCTAAGGATTGGTGAGATTTGTGAGTATCTATGCAGGCTGTGGTTAAAGACTCAATGGAGAAAGAAAGGGAAGAAAATGTCGGTTTGTCTTAGAGGGATATAAGATATTATGAGAGCGTTTCCTCTTAATGAGATCCATTTCCATCACTGTCTATGTGGCACACCATTAAAAATAACTAACAGACAGTGTCTTTTTAAATGACACGTTATTTTACTTAAACCTTTACATCTGAATCCTGTTCCTGCTTATTTTCCTGCACTTGTTGACAAGTCATTAGGAAAAACAGTATTTAGTTCAATATTGCCTGTCATCTAAGAGACTTGTGTAGCTTAAATAAAAAATGGATGAATTAATGCTAGTTAAAAAACAAAAGGCAGAATGCGATGCATGGTCCTGCATCTATTCACACGCCATAATATATGCATCTTTAGACATATATACGTAGAGATAAAATAAGAAGCAGGAGAGGAATAACAGGTAGAAAACTAGAGAATCAAAATGAGATGGTTAGGAACATTTGCAAATAATTTATAATGAGAATATAGAAATGATGTTTCCACAAACCTAATTCATGTAATATATATGTGCTACCAAAATAGAATTCTTATCCTAGAATTTCATAATAAACGCAATAATTAAATCACACAGAGTAGACACTGACAAACACAGCTAATGGACTTTGGGGTTAGCATTTTTAAGATACGGCATTCCTTTATGTGATCCTTTGCATTGATATTATTTTAAAATACCATCTAATATCCTGTTGCGGATTTTTTTAGTAGACTGCTTAACAAAATGTCACTAATCCATGAGAGTTGGCAGGAAGTCAATGACACTTTATCACAGAGGATTCTTGGCATGTTCATAATAATGATACCTTAATATGCATTAACGGTTTTCTTCCATATCTCAAAACTATTGATAAACTATTGGATATCAGATACCAACTGAAATGTGGCTGACTTGGTATTATGACATACCAGTCATTTAGAGCTCTTACCCCTTGACCAGAAACCTTGCACGAAGGCAGAGAACAATTATAATCTAATAGTTACAATCCTAGGGAAGAAGAGTTTGTGGAGAGCACGTGGTGATTCAAAATAAAATTGAGTAAGAGAATGAAATAAACATCACCCTTGGGCTATTTCAAAACCTACAGAGTAGTTATTAAGAAGGTCACTGATGCATCTATGACATCTACAAGGGCTGTTCTTGGTCTCTAACTGCCTGTGGAACAACCCACTGCGTTCTTTTGCTGCCGAATGTGTGCTTGTATTTACTTCCCTAGGGAAGAAATCTGAGATTTTTTGTTTTATTATACGGATTTTATGAGCAGAGGAAAAGAGCGTATTTACCTATTCCTTCCTGCCCCCAACTATGAAAGCAAAACTGATTTTACTCAAGTGTAATATGTATGCATACAGAAGCAAAAGTTCTAGGAATTAGTACTGACCATGTATACATCAGATTGATCCCACTTAGCTTGTGAAAAAAATAAGATTACATGCTGAAGTGATGTGGTAATAAGCAATTAACCAACGAATCGGGGTGGAACTTTTCCTCTTAATAACTGAAGTGTGGTTTTATTGCATTTGAGAACAGTATAATTTCAAAGAATTCTATATAATCTCTGAGGCAGGAAGTTCTAAGTTTTGTTTTAATCATTTTTATATTTTATTTTTCATAGACCCTAAATTATTTTATGCCATCCTTTCAACAGTTGCTTGAAAATGTAATCTAGAATCAAACTTATTTTTAATTATGAGTTCTTGATTTTAGACTTCAGATAAACTAAATTGAGCCAGAATATTCTTAAAGCATAAACAATGGATTGTCTAAATTCCCAGCTCTCATTTCAAGTATTTGCTAATGTGGCATTGATCAATCTACAATTCCCAGACTGAGGAGAAGTGATAGGAATATTGGATAAAAAGTGCTGTACAGGCCAGAAAGATAAATTGTTTGGGTTGTCTTTTTGCAAGTTTGAGGTCACGATTCATTCATCTTGTTACTTTGCTATATCCCTTTAGTGGCTTCAATTGCAGGATTAAATATTGAATGGTGGCAGATCATTCAATATATAGGCTCTCATAGTTTGGCATTAGAGGGCTTTTCATGCTTAGAATGGAACTGTGTGCACATAGAATGCCAAAGATAATCGTGCTGATGATCTAGTCTGTGAGATTAATCTCTCAACAATATTATCAGACAATTCTTAACACATTGATTTGTCCCTGATATGACACTTCTGAAACAAATGGATACACTAAGCATTTTAAGAGTAACATTGAGCCTCCTATACAGCCTGGCTTTTTCAGAAAATTAACCCATTAGGAGATTTGGCTAGAAAGTTCCAACACATTATCACAACTAATGTTTATGACCACAAAATTAAGAGTCTATTTTAAGAATCAAACTGCTTTTGGAGAGTATTGATTAGTAGAAGATTAAAAAATAAAAATCAGTTTGGGTACAATTTGGCCCACAAGGCTAAATATGCAGAAGGAAAACACTAAATTAATATACTGTCTTATATGTCTAATTAGCCCAAGAATATTCGTCGCTGAGGTATTATGTTTAAAATGCTTTGTTTAATTGTTGCTGGCCTTATGCACTTTGGTGGGGAGGTGCTGAGCCCATTAAGAGAGAAATAAGAATGTTGAAGGTTGAAAATTCGTTATTTAGCCAAGAGACCCAGGAGGCTTGAAGGATAAATGCATATGCTTTTTAAAAATAAAATGTTGTATTTATAAAACATAAAAATTAAAGTTTGACAAGGACAAAAAGGTCATTCAGTTTCTCCTGCTGCCTGTGCATAATTATTTTATTTCACATTTGTCTGGATGGTCTGGAATGCCCCAGATGATAATTTTTCACTCTTCTCTGAAGTTGCTAAAATCCAGACGTTCTTCAAGGTAAAATTGTTTTGTAGTGGTTAGAGGAAGAGAAGAACTTGCCTAAAATTGCCTTTTCTTAGAACTACCTAATCCACTATCCCCAAATTGTTATTTTACATAATTATAATAATTCAATTTTATACTATAAGAAGTTGTATAAAATGGAATTGTCATTCCATTTCAGTTGTCATATTTCATTTTTTTCTCAACCGAAGCATATTTGAATTTTCCTCTCCATTTACTAAATAATTTCAGCTTTGAGACTCAGGGGTACCTGTGCAGGTTCGTTACCTGGGTATATAGTGTGATGCTGTCTTCTCATTTTCTCATAAGTCAGTTATTCTGTTCCTTTCATTGCCTGGATTCATCTCTGGCTTCCTTCCATATCTTTGTGGATGAGGCTGTCTAAATAAAGTTTGACTATTATGAGGAAGCCTGGTATTTCTAGAGACAGCATAAAAAAGAATGCAGTCCTTAGACTCAGCCAGTCCTGATGTCTTCCACTTATAGCTGTGAGTCTTTCATCTACTTATTGAAATCCTCTGCGTCTTGGTTTCTTCATTTATAAAATGGAATGGAGCTATCTACTTCACAGGTTGTTGTGATTCTTAAATAAAACAACAGTGGCTGGCACAGGTAAGCAAGCAAAAATAGCTATTATTATCACTATGGTGCATTTCTTCATTGACATGTTACAAATTATTGCAGATTGAAGTGGAAATCTTTTACTTTGATCATTTTCAAATAAAAGAGATTTTGGATTTTTCTGTAATTTCTTTTGAATCAACCCAGGTTGGGTTGGATTATGTAAAAGAAGCAAATCCTGACTGGGTACGGTGGCTCACGTCTGTCACTTTGGGAGGCTGAGACAGGCAGATCACCTGAGCTCACGAGCTCAAGACCAGCCTGGCCAACATGGTGAAACCCTGTCTCTACTAAAAATACAAAAATTAGCCAGGTGTGGTGGCAGGCACCTGTTATCTCAACTACTTGGGAGGCTGAGGCAGGAGAATTGCTTGAACATGGGAAGAAGAGGTTGCAGTGAGCAGAGATCGCATCACTGCACTCCAGCCTGGGTGACAGAGCAAGACTCTGTCTCAAAATAAATAAAAATAAATAATAGAATAGAAGAGAAGAGAAGAAACAAATCCTCCCAGTCAATATACCACTGAAAAGCCCTAGGTTTAATAATAAAAGAATCTTGGAATCACATCTGTAATAAGATACAGTTGTTTCCATCATTATGTTAATGAATTAGGAACAGAAGAGTTAATTGTATAAAATAAGGAAAAACCTATAAGGAACTGGACAGGGAGACTCTGACTCTTATAAGAGAAGGAAAGTGTGAACAGAGTATGAAGACAAGTAGCAAGTAGTTTTTAATACTAAAAAAATCAAACGAGGTAATGGGAGAGAGCAGTGAATGGCGACTCTAGGAGTAGACAGCATAATCGAGCATTTGCTGTATGCCAAAGACCACAGGACACATTTGTATTAACCCTGTGATGTGCCTTTTATCTCTGCCTTTTAACTCAATGGATGAGTTATCCAAGGCTGAGAAAAGTCAGAGTCACACTTGCTGAGGCTACTACCCTAACAAGCAATAGAGCTGATATTAAAACACAGGCATTCCTCATGCTTTAAACCAGTGGTTCTCAATCTTCAGTGAGCACAGAATCACCTGGAGGGGTGCTGAAACAGATTGCTGGGCCCCCTTCCCCCAAGTTTCTGATTCAGTGGCTCTAGGATATGTCTTGAAAAGTTGCTGATGTTGATGCTGCTGGTCTGGGAACCGTGCTATGAGAATCACTGCTCCAAATTACTATGCTCTACTTCTGTACTGTGGTTAATAATGATCAAGTGGCACCCCTAGGTCAGACACAGTGGTGATTTCATTAGGTTCTTGTATGTGGCCCCTCCCTGTGGCAGGCTTTACTTCTCTGTTTCAAAAAAGTCAGGCGTTTAATATTGGAGAAGTACTTTGAGTACTGGAGAAAGTGGTAGCCTGGCCAGCCTATGAAAATAGAAATTTAAATAAGGGGACTCCGGTTATAAGGACGCTTTGTCTCAGGAGCAGGGCAGAAGCCCATTTACTACAAAGTGAAACACCAGCCTGGATCCAGTGTAGGGAGCACTTGATGCTGGATCCTTTACATGTTCAACTCAAGCACATTAATTTCCTTTTTACTAAGGATGAGATAGGCTCCAGATCCTGGACAGGCATTAGGCTGTGAGTTCTATGCCTCTGGCTGTGAGAAGAACCAGAATCCAGGGACAGGGGCACACACACCTGCACCCCACACCTCTCCTGGGGTTACTGTAGTTACTGAACAATTAACCACAGCCTTTTCTCTATATATTCCTTTATTTCAGAGGTCCTTTTTTTTTTTTTTTTTTTTTTTATGAGACGGAGTTTTGATCTTGTTACCCAGACTGGAGTGCAATGGCGCGATCTCAGCTCACTGCAACTTCCGCCTTCTGGGTTCAGGCAATTCTCCTGCCTCAGCCTCCTGAGTAGCTGGGATTACAGGCACGTGCCACCATGCCCAGCTAATTTTTTGTAGTTTTAGTAGAGACGGGGTTTCACCATGTTGACCAGGATGGTCTCAATCTCTTGACCTTGTGATCCACCTGCCTCGGCCTCCCAAAGTGCTGGGATTACAGGCTTGAGCCACTGCACCCAGCCGGTCCTATTATATAGTTTCCACACAGTAGAAATACAGTGTTTGTTGACTGACTAACTGCCAGTATGTATTAGCTGACTTAAATGTGAATCACTCATGAGAGGAACATCAAAGAAAAGTGAGAAGCGTCTCTGTGTCTTTCTAACTTACTATGCTGGGTTCCTAGGATTGAGTCCCATGCAAACAGGACTTGAATAAAATCTTATCTACATACTTTATTGGCAATGACTTGAAACATGTTGTGATAGGCATGGAAAGCGGAGGAAAGGCAGATGTTATGTTTTCAGTTTTTATTTCGCTGATAGCCAATTGGCCAACCATGTATAGCTGTGACAAAAGCTAAGGGTCTCTCTCTAGGGTAAAAACAAGTCGTTACAATAGCACCAGAAAACATTTGGCAGCACCTTGGGTTCTATGAGACTAAGTCAGAAGACCAGACCTGTGATTTGGGAGTTAAAAAATGGATAATTGCCAACTCCTCTGTTCAATTTAATTCCATGCAGTTCAGTTGAGTTCACTTAGTAAAATCCAGCAAGTGTCTATTGATTGCCTACTTATGTTTACACTTTGCACAATCCTGAACTTGGTCTTGTGATGGATAAGTCTGGGCTCTGTTGGGCTACGGAGGTACCCTGTACACTTTAGGAAGAACATTTCAGCTTTCAGTTGCATTGACTAATAAGCTTATAAATCATTACATACAGTCTGTAACAGCTAAGTGGTACCTAAAGGAATTAGCAGACCTCAAATGCCCGATTCACGCCTTGGCTAAACTGTGAGTTATAAAGGTAAATATTTTTGGTAAAATATTTTGGTATAGGAATGAGTGCGGACACTGTTTTAGACTACTTAAGTGGTAATATTTTTTTCATCTTTAAAATATCCAAGACTTTGTTTCTTCACAGAGAGAACCTCCTAACTGAATTCTAAACGTGTTAACTGTTTCCTTACAGTGAACGCTGCTGAGCAGAAGCTGCTAACACTGGCTCTCCTTGAATTAGCATTATTCTGTGACAGCCAGTAGTACACTGCTTAACTGTTGCAATTTGTTTATGAGTATATATTTCTGCATGTGAAATTAGCTATGAGTTTTCTTTGCATTAGCGATTGGTAATATTTCAACTACCTGATAAGAAGAAAATTTTTCCGTTCTACTTGCTCCTGTAGACAAAGACAAAGTTTTCCCTGCAGTCTCTGTATTACGCCACGGCCCATTTGAGCTGTACAACACACTACTTGTTCAGTTTTTGTTACAACCATCGTAGAGAATGAAAACGTACCCCAAACTGCTATGCAATAAGATCATTGCGCGCCTGCCAGTTTGCAGTTTTATATACAGCATGTTATTGTTGTGCAAGTGAAGTTTATGGTGGGTGAGTCTCTGGCAGTCTGTCATTTCACCTGACTACAGTGAAAGGGTCTCCAGGTAGGCTGTTTGTAACTACCGTAAATATTCCTAGCTTTGCAAAGTCTTGCTGGTGAAACTTATGAATTAACTGGCACTCCTTCTTTGCTATTTTAAAAATTGAAGTTTAGTTTCAAAGACCATTACCTGTTTTACTTGTGTGTTTTGGGGAAAGAGGAGACAGCTGTTAAGATATTGAAAATATTTTCTTTTATTTTCTGTCTCAAGTTTTTTTTTTTTTGTTATACTTCAGAGACCTTATGTAATGTTTAATGTTTCAATTTACTGTATGCATTTTCAGTTTTAGTATTTGTCATCTTGTTCCAATTTAATGAAAGCTTATTTGGCTATGGTTTTCATTGGAAAGCAGAACACACGTACAATTTTCAGCAATAATATATATTTTTCCTTTTCTTTGGATTTGAACAGCCTTCTAAAATTTTCTCTACTGAAATTCTGGCAGAGTTATTTCTTCAACATTTGGCTGAGGGTTTGGAATGTTTTAAACATTTGAAGTGCCTGGGATCAATTACTGTAACCTAAAATGGATAACCTTTAAGACACAAAGCTCATGTTTTTCTTAATCATCTCATTACATGACATTTTTCTGTTTGTATATCGATAAAACACTATATGTTGGCTAAATAAGGCTCATTTCATTTATTTCCAAGTACTGTTGATATTGTAAAGCTAGCATATTACATATAACATTAAAGTTATTTTTAAGATATAACATCTTTGTGGATGAGAAAAATAAAATTCAGAAGATGGATAAACTTGAAACAATTTAGCAGTCTAACAAAGTATAATAAGTAGCAAAATCATGTATTTGAAATGAGTCTTTTAAAAATTCACAATGCAAGCATATTTTTAAAGCTCTGTTTTTCTAATTAAGGGAGTTTTAAGAGTTTTCTTATTTATTCTCACTAGTGTTATTTTGTTTCTAAAAGTTTTTTTTTTCCCTCTATAAAATCACTGCTTCCTCTGAGAGCTGCTTACTTAGAAGGAGTTATGTAGGAATAGCCTGTTATTTCTGTTTATCAGGTTAATTGTGACTTCATGCTATGCTTTCAGGGTAAAAAGCAAGACAAGGCATTGCCAGCTTCAAGATTTGACTTTTGATAAATATAAATGTGGAGCAACCCTGTGCTGATGGTACATAGTGGACATGACCCATGACAGGCAGATGGCTGTAGCAGTGGAGAGAAATATTACAGCCAGAACATTCCTGCTTCTGCTCCAGTAGACTCAGAATACATTAACAGGGTCCTCTCTCAACTTGGAGTTTTTTCCTGATGATGGATTAGTGATAAACTAATATGCAAGTTATTCCAGAGCTCCTCTGAGACCTTAGCTTTTCATGAATGAAAAGGTCATTTGCAAATTTCCTACATTCTTTATTTTTTTTTTAACCATGGAACTAGATTGCTTTGTACAAATCTGTATCTCTGTTTTCTTTGAAATAATAGATAGCAGTTGTCCAGTTTTAATGCCCTAATTATTTGTTTCGTGGTCTGGAGAAACTTTACCGTTCCTTAATGAAACACATTTAGTAAAGAGAGAACTTAACAGTTGAAATTATTCTTTAAAATACAAGCTAAGATTTTCATGAAGCCAGAAGTCTCCTTGCTCATTTCGTCCTAAATGACTTTTGATACAAGGCCAAACTTTGTACCAGATGTGTGGTATTTTACAATAATTACATGGCACAAGCCTTCAATCATTTCCACTGAGACCATTCAACATCTGTTTTATCAAAATGGCTTTCAGTTTTTTTCGGGTCCGCAGATGAGTAAGAATATTGAGACCCTGAGTCACATATTTTTTTATTTGATGGTGTGAATTTCTCTTGCATTTTTCTGTTATAAATTTCCACAGACCTAAAAATTTCTTTTAATGACTGAGCATAACAGAGTTGGTTTCTCTGATATTTTGGGGTAAAAATTTTAAAGGCACTCATTTAACATTTACACTTACTGTTTTCTTTATTCGTTCCTCGTTGTATTCCAAATGCTGATGAAAACTTAAAAAGGAATTGGGAAGAAAGTAGATCAGAGGCCGGGGGCGGTGGCTCACACCTGTGATCTCGGCACTTTGGGAGGCCGAGGCAGGTGGATCACGAGGTCAAGAGACCATCCTAGCCAACATGGTAAAACCCCATCTCTACTAAAAATACAAAAAATTAGCTGGGCGTGGTGGCACATGCCTGTAGTCCCAGCTACTCGGGAGGCTGAGTCAGGAAAATTGCTTGAACCCAGGAGGCAGAGGTTGCAGTGAGCCAAGATTGCATCACTGCACTCCAGCCTGGCGCCTGGCGACGGAACGAGACTCTGTCTCAAGAAAAAAAAAACAAAAGCAAGCAAGAAAGTAGATGATAAGGGATGGTGCGATCCGTTGTTACCATTTCCACTTTGAGACCTCTTTACTGACCAATGTACTATATTGTAAGTCTTCTTATCTGCGCTAAACAGTGTTTACACATATTGACTAACAAAAACAAATAGTCAGAGGTCGTAAGTGGAAGGTATTCCAGAACCACGTTGACAGCGGGAAACAGTTTTTACCTGTTGGTGCTCCCAAAGCTGCATGAAGGGCCATTCGCTAACTTCCCTGGGCTCTGAACTCAGTAACTGCTCGTGTCACTTCACTTTATTGGAATATGAAATGCAAAGGTCCTTTATTTTGCTATTCTTAAATATTTTATTCAAAACTATAAGGGGAAAGACCTTTATGTTACTTATTTCTAACTAGATGGGCAAAATATTATGTTTGGGAAAATGTGAGTTCCCTCAATGACTTTTGTATAGTCACTCCACATGCCTCAAAATCTTGTGTACTAACTGGCTGCTGTTACAGTAAAAACAAGGTCAGCGCAGCTCTTCAAAGCACTGTGCTTTCACACTGACTTTTGTACAGTAGTCGGTTTTCTGGGCCAACGTAGACATAGGCGGACGTAAAAATAAACATATGCACATTCATGGCCCAAAATAAATCAAAGTGGACATAATGAAAATTTTCCAGTGAGCTTAAAAGAAAATTTAATATACTTCTCTTCTTTTTTTCAGTAGGGTCAAGCAGTTGGTTCGGTTTTCATTAGAATTTTTATGTGGGTAAATCTTCCTGTTTACTGTACTTGCCTAGGATTTTCTTATCCCACAAATACAATGTGAACAAAGCGATGGGAGAGAAATTATGCTAATGCATTTCGGTGGATCACATGAGTGTTTCATGAGACAATTCAAATTTTTATATGATGTTGGAATATAATTTCAAAGACAACTAAGCCCTAAAATAGGAAATTCATTTAAAATATAACTTTTCCTTGAATGAAAGGATTTTTTTTATTGTTTCTCTGACAAATATGATTTGAGAATAAAAGGAAATATATAACCATGATGGAAATGTATTTTTGTCCCAAAGCTGATTTGTCTCAGATATTTTTGGTCACACTTCAATGATTTGAAAATTATTTTTAGATTTTTAGATTCCTGCTTTGGTCACATAGTTGTTTTGTTCCAAAGATATGACACCATGTAATCCGAATATTTCTGAAGCCGGGCTGTTCAATATTCCTATCATTCAGACACAGTTTGGCAAAGACGGCAGCTCAGTCAAGTGAAATGTACTTTAAGTCCTAGGGTTGATTGGTCAAGAATAAGATTTCTCCAGCAAGACATATTTACAAAGGCACGATAACTGTACTTTCATAGTTCAAACAAACAGGGCATAAGGAATTATTCTGAAATATAATGATGGTACAGCTGTAACAATAAAAAGGTCTGTAATAAATAAAAGATGGTGCATCTGTTTTAGAAGACTTCTGACTGCTATACCTTGTAACTTGCCTCAGGCTTGATGCACTGTATCTTAACTGTAAGTACAAATGCAAGAATAGTGTATATCCTACGTTATATTATGCCTCAAAGAATTTTAGACAGATAGGGACACAATATCTGATGATGAACAGAGGGAAATGAAGTTGAAACATCAGACTAAATTATGTTTAAGTATTATCTATTCTTCTGCAAAGAAAATTAGCTTTTATGTGTTTTTCTAGGAGTAGTGATGGGTTTCTGCTAAAATAGGTACATTCTTACCACCATGGGACAATAGGATACCTTTATGAAGCAGATGTAGTTTAATAGCAGGTTCTTTCATGTGAAAATTATTTTCTGGTTATTTTACTTTATTTTGAGGATGGGGCCTCTCAGGCTGTGGTGCAGTGGCGCGATCATGGCTCATGTACCCCTAACCTCCTGGGCTCACATCCTCCAGCCTCAGCCTCCTAAGCAGCTGAGACCACAGGCATGTACCACCACACCCACCTAATTTTAAAACATTTTTTTGTAGAGACTGGGTCTCCCTCTTTGCCCAGACTGGTCTTGAATTCCTCATCTCAAGAAATCCTCCTGCCTTGGCCTTCCAAAGTGCTGAGATTACAGGCAAGAATTACCGCACCAAACCGTGAAATTTGTTTTCTTAATTGGTAATAAAAACCTAGGCTTATTATCATCGTGCTTTGAAATTTGCTAATTCATTTTTTTTATCATTATCAATATAGTCTGACATTTTTAAATTCCTGAAATTTATCGTCCTTTTCTCTTCCAGTAAAATAAGAATAACTACAGCCTTTACTTTATTCAATGCAGTAAGATGTCAAGAGGACTATTAAATATAAAGTTCTTAACAGTTCTTCAGTGTAACCTAAATGTGAAAAATCTATGAATGGTGAACAGAAAGTATTCAATCTAAATCTTCCCCAAGGTCAGAAATACTATTTTGGAATATGAAAAACTACACCTACAAAATGAAGTAATTCATCACTTTAAAAAACAAATTTGGAGTTTTTAATAGAAGCCAAACTAACTCAGACATCCAAGCCATCAATAAAGCTTGCCAGCATTTGAAGAGAATATCACGATGTAACTCTTTTTATGGATCAAGTACAAATGAAGTTGACAGTGTATGCCTAATCGGAGTGCGGAGAATGGGAAGCTGCAGACAGTATTTCCACTTTCTCATGTTGACACGTTGTGTGTGCAGGCAGCAGAGCCAGGCTGATTAAAAATGTCAAGGCTTTGCTAATGTGAAGCACATGCTTTCAAAATCTGAATTCTGAGTTCAGGAGGCCTCAATCCGCAGCTTGTAAATAAAGTACATGTATTAATTAATGCATTCACTTATGTGTTGTTCAAGCAGGACGACACTTAGTAAGCCACATCTGTGTTAGCTTAGTGTTGATTAGAATATACAGCTCCTCATCAAAGGAGCTTGAGAGCTGGAACCACGGAGCTGGGAGCTGAGGACAAGGCCAAGGTGGAGGTGAATCATCGCTGCATTCTCCTTGGATGCTCTCTGTCATCGCCAGTCACAGCACTGACCCTCTCCCATGGAAGGCAATTTTCTTCATCAACAGAGTAGAGAGCCTCAGGATGGTGGCACTCCTTTCACTAGCTCCCTACCTGGCTTTTTGGTTAGGTGTGTGAGAAACCAAACCCAGTACCCAGAACCTGAGAAAGGTATTAGGTGTCATTACTCACTACTCCAAGCCAAAAGGCTTCATGGACTTCCATTTCCCTGGAACTTCCAGTTGGTGGCCCATGAGGGAAAATGAGCTCCCAGCCTTTTCCTGGAACATTCCCTCACCTCCCTCGAACACTCCTTTCGCTTCTTCTGACTGCCTCCTTTTGTACTCACAATAGATGTTGCGTAATTTAGTGAAAGAGAGCCCAGCAAACCAAGGGTTAATATGGTCCTCACCTCTCTCGTCCCTTTTCCTTTGTATACTGATGAGAGTGTGCCTAAGGTTGTGCATTGTACAGGAACAGATTGGATGCATGTTAAGTGTATGGAGCTATGCTAGACATTAAGGAGATGACAAATGGGTAGTCTGTACCATCCCCATTCTGAGGGGACTTGCCATATAGCAAAGAAAGAATTAGGAAAGAATTTGAAGTGGCACTTATCCATCCATTTATTTAACAAGTGTTCAGTGAGTACTTGTGCTGTGTCAAGCTAAGTCCTAGGTGTTGGGGATATCAGAGTGAATGGAAGACTTGGTCTCTGCCCTCCCTCTGTCATTGTGGATCCTCAGGAGAGCAGTGCAGACGATTTATGCTGCAGGAGCGTGAAAGAGTTGCACTAGGCATTGAAGAAGTGAAATTCTGATGAGTATGCTAGGATTTGGAAAGAATGAGGGGAAGGCATATTCGCTTCAGGCATGGGATAAACTCAGGGATAGAGGGCAGGCAAGAAAGCTGGAGGGTATGGGGCAATAAAGGAGTAGCACAAGCAGGCTTGGGTCAGAAGGGAGCCTCTGGGTTTGCAAAGATGAACCATCACTGGAGATGCTGGTGTAAGACAGTGGCATAAGAAGCAGTACGTTGGCATGAACAACCTGGCACTATTGTTCAGGACAAACTATTCACATTAGGTACAGTGGCTTACATCCGTAATCCCAGCACTTTGAGAGGCCAAGGTGGTGGATCACCTTAGATCAGGAGTTCGAGACCAGCCTGGCCAACATGATGAAACCCTGTCGCTACCAAAAATACAAAACAGTAGCTTCATGTGGTGGTGGGGTGCCTGTAGTCCCAGCTACTCAGGAGGCTTCCTTGAACCTGGGAGGCGGAGGTTGTAGCAGTGAGCCACGATGGCATTGCTGCACTCCAGCCTAGGCCACAGAGCGAGACTTAAGTCTCTTCAAAACAAAACAAAACAAAACAAAACAAAACAAAACAAACAAACAATAACAGGCTTTTGCAGAAACCTAGGCATGCATTGATGGGAGCTATATTTGTGACAATAGAGATTAGAAATAAGGCAGACTTTGGGCATGTCAGGTTGCTGTTTATAGTGGATGTCTTTCTCTGGTCTGTGGCCCTGAAAAAGACATTTCCTCCCCCTACTTTTAACATTAGGTTAACTAATTATTCTCTAACTTCGTCACGTGTATCTATTTTCTTTCATATCTCGCCAGCTATAAAATTTATAATCAGCTCCAGACCTTGGTAAATAGCAGAACATTCTACAAAATGTTTTAATTTTTGCCTCCATTTCCACTAACAAAAATAGGCTGATATGATGTTTGATTAATTATGATTTCAGACATTTAATATCCTGTTCATAACAAGCAAATTCGTCATCTTTTAAGTTTTTAGGTTAGAGGAGGGCAATGATACAAACTTAAATGTAAGGCAGGAAGCTAAAGAGTGCTAACCTTACATCCAGAATGCTGTTTGCTTTCATTCCTTGTGAAATGATTAAAATTATAAAGAGGTGATTTGGGAAACTTTTTATCCATGATGTGACTGTAAAATAAAAAGGTTGATCTGTGATGTATGGCCAGTGGAAATCAGTTTTATTACTTTATACTCATCCCATGGATATCTCAATTCAGTTCTGGGGGACACAGTTCTAATGTAAAAACCCACCTCTTCACGTAAAATAAATTCAATAATATGTGGAGGAGTAAATAAACTTTTGGATATCATTTTAGAAAACCAATTTTTTACTTCTAGGTTGGATCTTATCCTTTTGGGTTGAATTTTAATAAAGCATATTAAAGTTGAATAGTGATTCTCAGGGTCAGCTGCTTCATTTCACAGCATCTAAATGTATCAAAATATGTCAAAATAACATATTATAGGGAAGTGTGACCCTACAAACCTCTATAAAGAAAAAGCTAGTAGTAAGTAGTTCAGAGCTTTTAAATAATGTCATTCTAACAAGAAAGAAAATGTCACATTGTTTGTAACTTTCTATATCACTGTAACCCTAACCTATCTTCAATAAGTAGAAAGACTTGGGGCCTGAACATATTAAAGCTATAAAGAATGACTCTGAATTTTAAAAGTTGCAGTGATGAAATTGACCTTTGTTCAAGATATATCGCATCATTTAAAAAAGACATCCCAATGAATCATTAGCCAAAGACCTTCTTTTCCATAATACCTTTGCTGCTTTATGCTATCTTTAGGAATTCACTCTTCATTACCAAATCTTCCTTCAATTTTTGTCAAAAAGTATATTGAGTATTAAAATGGACATACCAATGCACTCAAAATACCTTTAAAAATTCATACACACATAATTGTATATACTATTACCTTGAGATTTTCCTATGTTTATAGCAAACTCCTATCCAATGTCATAAACCTGAACTACAGAGTTTGAATGTACCTGTAATTTCTTTCTTTAGTCCTGACTTGCTCTTACCACAAGCTATCCAGAAGTATAATCACAAACTCTTCATGGGAAAAAGGCACATAGGACTATAATCTAACACCCCAATGTACAGTAAGAGATATGCTATTGACCACAGAGTTTTCTTTTTTAGGTTCTGTTGTTAGTAAATCATTGCAAGAATAGACATAAATATTAACTTAGTTGTATTTAAGTTTTTTCTTCCAAATTCCACAAAAAGACACCAATTTATCAACCATTCCTCCCAGAGGCCCTTTCATCCAAATTCCTTAGTAGACAGTTCCTTCTGTGACAATAAAATATGAATAAAATGCAGGCAGAAATATGTATCATATTCCGGGCAGTTAGGGGGTAAGGCTTTGAAAGCTCATTAACCGGAACGGTTGTGTTTCCCTAGAGAAAACCTTAGGACCAACTGCAAACATTTATCTTCTGGGAACAAAATGAGCCCCATCCCTGAAGAGGAGAAAAGGCCAGCATGCTTGACATGAGAGCATGGTAAAGGTGGGATTGCAAGGAATTGGAGCTAAGGCTGCTAGCTACGGTTAGTTAACATCGCATAACACTTTGGCTTTTGCTTAAAAAAAAAATAAAAATCAAATTTAACTAGCCTGATTGAAGTGTTTAAAATAAAGAGTCCTCCTTTATAGCACAATTTTCTTACTCACATTCAGTGGATTCCCTGTGGATGAAATAGAATTCATCCATTCATTCAGGAAGCATTCTTCCTCAAGGACCCATGTCTTCAAGCCAGTGTTATTTGCGATGCATACTCAAAAAAAGTGTCACATGGGATGGCCCTTGTGCCCTTTGGCAGCCTCCTTCCTGTTAAGTTAGCAATGTGAGCATTATTTCAAGACATGAAACCTTAGGCATGGCTGTGCCAAGGCAACAAAGCAGCAAAGAAGCAGGTTATAGATAACAAGGACCAGCCAAGGGTTCAGATAAACGTGGCAAGCAGAGTTTGAGATAACGAAAAATTGTTTCATCCATGCTGTGGCACTCTGACAAATGAGGTAAACATCACAAATGAGCGGAAGAACAAGCCAGGAGCTGGTGGCTGTGGCTCCCGGCAACATCCATATTCATCATCGTAGGGGTCTTTCTAGAGACCCTTTCTGTCCAGGTAAAGGCCATGCATGCATCAGGACATTTTTGGTCATACCTCCCAACCACAAAGCTCTCTCTTATCTGATGGAGCACCTGGCATCCTTTCAGGGTCATCTCTCAGGAGATATACAGGGTCCTAGAAAAATGAAAAATGCAATACTTCTGTTATAACACAAATTCTATTAGAAAATACAGTTTCTATTCCAGTTTGAGTTACAAGGAGCATATTTCCTTTCATCCCAGCAGCCAAAACAGAGGCCTCCTGGTCTCATTTTAACTGTAATAGCCCCAGGAGCTTTGGCTGCGGTATTTTCCCCTGTCAGGCACAGATCCAGGATTGGGCTAGATATTCCATAACACAAATAACTGCATCCTTTTCCATGTGTACATTGGTGCAGGCTCTCATTAATCACTTCTATTCTTCAGAATTTGATGATGAGGACTTTGCCTCAGCCATCTACTGACATGGGTGATTTGTCAAATAGATATTAGCTAGAGGAGGACTGGCTAATTTTATGTATGTAAATATATTCTGAGGACAATGCCATCATGAGAATATTATGAGATGCAAGAAATTGACATTTTCTTTAGTTATTGACATGTCCTTAAAAACATCTATATGATTATCATATTGCTTTTTATAATTTTTTTCTTTCTCGTTTTCTCTCTCTCTTTTTTTTTTTAGACAGGATCTCACTCTGTTATGCAGCTGGGGTGAGTGCAGTGGTGTGATCATGGCTCAGTACAGCCTCAACTTGCTGGGCTCAGGTGATCCTCCCACCTCAGCCTCCAGAGTAGCTGGGACTACAGGTGTGCACTATGCCTGGCTAATTTTTTGTGTTTCTGGTAGAGATAGGGTTTCATCACGTTGCTCAGGCTAGTCTTGTACTCCTGGATTCAAGCTATCTGCCTGCCTTGGCCTCCCAAAGTACTGGAATTACAAGCGTGTGTCACTGCACCCAACCCTTGCTTTTTATAATTTTCAGTGTACAGGGATCGTGTTCTTCTATTTTAAATCCCTTCTATGTCTAAAACAGAACACTAGAAGCTGTGAATGCTGGGAAAATGTTGGTAATGAAGATGACAATAGTAATAATGTGGTTAAGTGTATCATCACTAATTAAGCAACACTCTAGTTTTCTGGATCTGAAAATGGTGCGGCACACTCAGGAAGACTTTTTGCCTAAAGGCTTGTGTGATTCTGAGTGCACACATACATACCTGGACACATGGCTCATGCACAGCAGGGCAGCAAGAGCCTTAGCAGACAGGAGACTCCCTTCCCTCTGTCTCCGGGGGCTCACAGTATTTCTCTTTGCAGGGCCTTGCTAAGGAGTAGCTCTTGGCTGGCATGTTGCCACAGAATTTTTAAAAAGGTTTTTTACTCCTGTAAAATAATTTGGGGCTTTCCAGTTATACCACAATGCTGTAATTAAGGGGAGTCACTTTTTACATAGAAGATCTATTAGCATTAGTACCACATGAAAATTGAGAAGAGATGAGAGGCCAAAGCAGAGCAAAGACAAAGATGAGAAACTGTCTTAACAATGAGGACCACAAATGAAGAGCACATAAGCAAAATTGAAGAAGAAAAACAAAGTTTTTGCAGGTTATGGAATATTTTGGTATGAGCTTCGCTTTTAGTTTTGACAAATCATATTGAATTACAAGTGAGAGAGCTGGAAAAAAATGTGTATTTACTCTGTTTGAACTAAAATATATTTTGAATATTTTCTCCTTCCTTAAGATGTACATTTCCCCCTGCCTGTATATTAATGTTCATGAAATGAGCATATGTCATCATTTTTCGTTATTTGACCCATATTTCCTCCCTTGTCATTGCTTCAGCGTGCTAAGAAGCAGGTGTAAAGGAGGAAGTTAAAATAGAGCATTCACCTGCTATGAGTCCCTATCAGCTGTAGCAGTTTGATACGTGGACTTATCCCTAAGCTCCACTCCAGTGGTCAAGAGCCATTATCCAAAGCCTGTCCCTCACAGCTTCCTTCATTCTTGAGTCCAGTGATGCACTGGCAGTCACCAGGTGGGCACCATGGTGATTATACAGAAAATAATTTCTTGATAGTAACTAACAAGGTAACAATTTTTAGCATACTTTCTTCCTCTAAAGGTATTTCATGGAGAGTTTTTGACTGCAAGTGTTTACTTTCCTGTATGAAGTCAAAGTCTAGCTAATTGTTGTATTGAGTGCCCTCACTATCTCTCCTGGGATCAAATGAGAGGAGACCCAAGAGATTCTTGGAAACAGGACTTTACAAAGTGGTTCTGAGTATGGCATTGATTCTTAAAACTTCAGTTTGCAAAAGAAACAGCTAAAATGCAGTTAAAAATGCAAACTCCTGGCTCCCACCCTCAGATATCCACATATGGCTCAGTCTGGAGGGGGTCCAATAATATGCATTTTAAATGAGTGTTTCAGGTGATTCTAATGTAAGTGCTCTGGGAACTGTGGTGTAACTAACACAGGGTGGGGGGAAGCATGGAGCTATTCCTTCTCCTAAATTCAGTCTCCAAGAGGAGACATTTTCCCTACTATGCGTAATGTTAATAGGTTGCCACTGTAGTGAGGAAGACAGTGAAAACTTTCTGTAAAGAAGGCATTATAATGTAGGTAAGTCCATACTTTGATTCCTACACCCTTTGTTTCTTCCTTGGTTCTAAGTACCATTCACATATATAAAATATAAAAAGGGACAAATTTTAAAACATAGCTGTAATAAAAAACAACATAAGTGTGCCCATGGTTGAGAAAAACACTGAGAATATACCAGTAACTGAAGTCGAATTGAGGGCCTACTGGACTCTGGGTAGGGAAACAGTCAGGAGCAGGTAAAGTTTGCTTCCAACAGGATGAAGAGGGCTAAAAGTACCCGATCCAAGGCCTGGACCCAAGCCAGCTCCTGTGTTTGAAATCAGCAGCTGGGTCGTAACTGAGAAGTAGGGAAAGGAAGCTGGGATAAAAAGCTTGTAAGCTCCTCCCGAGAAAGCTGAGTATCTGGGGCTGGCTGGCTGGAGCAAAGGCAGCCTCCCAGCCAAGACTTGAGAGCAGATACTTCCAGGATTGGAGACTGGATGTGTAATACCCCTAGTTTCATGATAGAACAGGAGCTCCAAGGTGCCAATACAAAATCTGGTTCTAGGATGGGGGTACAGGGGATTAGGTGAATGAAGGCAACCAAAATACCACCAAACAGCAAGAGGTAAATGAAGAGAGAGAGAGTCAGGGCATATATAAAATACTATTCAAAATTAATATGCAGATAGAAATTTATAAATTTATAAATAAAATTAATGCCATGAAATCAGTGTTTGGAAGATGAGTTCACTGCATATGAAATGAAAATGATTAGTTTTAAATAAGTAGGTTTTATATTCTCAGAGTAATAAGGGAAGTAATATCCACAAAAGAATAAGAAATTATGGGCTGGGCGTGGTGGCTCACACCTGTAATCTTAGCACTTTGGGAGGCCAAGGCAGGTGAATCACAAGGTCAAGAGATCAAGACAGTCCCAGCTAACACAGTGAAACCCTGTTTCTACTAAAAATATAAAAAATTAGCCAGGTATGGTGGCACACGCTTACAATCCCAGCAACTCAGGAGGCTGAGGCAGGAGAATCACTTGAATCCAGGAGGAGATTGAGGTTGCAGTGAGCTGAGATTGCCCCACTGCACTCCAGCCTGATCGACAGAGCAAGACTCCATCTCAAAAAAAAAAAAAAAATGAAAAATTATGAAAACAAACGAAGCAAGAACAGATTATATGCTAAAGTACCATTGAAAATTCTGAAAAATGATTCTTGAAATTAAAAACAATAGATAAAATAAGCTCTAGATTCAACATACTTGGAAAAAATTAGTGACCTGACAAGTAGTGTTAAGAAATTCCACCTTATATATAAAGAAATGAAGAGATTGAAAAAATAAGAGCAAATAAGAAACCAGAAGAATAAAATTATAGGCTACACAGTATAATATGAATATCAGGAAGAATCAATGACATAGAAGAGAAGGAACATTCAATGAAATAATGGTGAAGGATTTTTCAGAATCGATGGATAGGCAGGAAAAAAGATACCTTGGGTAAGAAAGTATAAAACATTAGGGATGCAGATAAAAATATTACAGAAAACTGAGAGAAAAGACATTATCTATTATCTACAGACTGGGCACACTGGTTCATACCTATAATCCCAGCACTTTAGGAGGCCGAGGCAAGTGGATCACATGAGGTCAAGAGTTTGAGATAAGCCTGGCCAACATGGCAAAACCCCATCTCTACTAAAATACAAAAATTAACTGGATGTGGTGATGTGAACCTGTAATCCCAGCTATTCAGGTGACTGAGGCACAAGAATTGCTTGAACTTGGGAGGCAGAGGTTGCAGTAAGTCACTGCACTCCAGCCTGGGCAACAGAGTGAGACCTTGTTTTAAAAAAAAAAAAAAGGGGGGGGCATTATCTACAGAAGAACAACTCCTAAACAGAGGTGTTCTCATGAGCACTGATGGCCAATAGATTTTCCCAAAATGCATTTGACATAACAGACAGAAAATAAGTACCAACCTAGATTTCTACTCCCAGCTAAATTACCATTCCAGGTATATAATTCAAGCTCCTAATAAAAAGTAGAATATCTTTCATTTAATAAACAGTGCAAGGAGTTCAGATCCAAGACAGTTCCTATTTTAGAAGACCTTTCAACCTAATTGAGATCACAGCCCTGTATACACTAATTATAACAAATCTCTTAAATCAAGTAGATAATGTCAATGAGAATGTAATTTACTCTATTACCACAAAAGTGTACTGTTGTTGAAGTATGTTAGCATAGTGAGACAATCATAAAAGTTATAACATCATAGTTGAAATTTTTATTTATCTTTTACACACAGAGATTATACAATATATTTCTTGCAAATATAGTTTCTGGAAAAAATTATTCTTGCAAATAAATTAATTTCTTCCTATAGAAAGTGGAAACTATGTAAACATAACATTTTCATTTTTGCTATAGTTGCTAGGAAACTTCTAGTCAAATTTTATGCCTAATTGCGGTGATTGGATTTTTTTGATATCATATCAGAACAAACCAGGATTTAGTTTACTAACAGTCCTGCTCTCTGTTTTCTGTGGACCTGTCAGAATTGATCCTTCATATGTATGTTGTTAAATTTTGCAAAGTACTTGAAATCTATTTGGAAGGGGATACTGTGATTAATTTATTTTAAAAGGAGAGCTAAGTGATATCTATCATTTTAATAACCAGTATAGAAAAAATACTATGCTTTACAGAAAAATTAGTTTTTAATAACTTAATTTCATGATGTATGTGCATGAGGAAACCAAACTTTATTTTTAAATACATGCAATTACATTTCCAAAAATTACCATAGCAGTTTGGGTTTGAAGCAATGGTTTGAAATAAATCTTTAAAATAGGAATTCTGATTCTAAACTTGCATAGAAATGTAGTTCACTTTAAAATATGTATAATATTGAACTAATCTAAGGAGATGTATGAAATAAATCCTCATAAAATATCTCAAAGATCTATTGTGGGACTATTTAAAAGCTTTGCTGTTTAAATAATATGTGAAATAATTATTCAAAAATCTCTTGCAGACACACACATGCACACACACATACACACAAAGATAAATGTAGAGACCAAATTCACATGGAGAAAAAAAGTACAAAATAGATATCAGCTTTACATTTAATTTTGAATCTTGTATGACTGTGACAAAGAGTAAAACCATTTTCAGCTGTTCAGTTGATTTCACTTGTGCTACTTCACTAGTTTTCAACCTTCGTTATTGTGTTGTCTAAGCTGGTGGGTGAATTTTCTGCCTTGAACACTAATTGGTGACACACTGTTAATCGGCATACCATTTCGAAATATCTTAATGCCCATTAAGTCTATTTTTTTCTAGAAGCCAATGGATTTCAGATGGTCTTTAACAGGAGAGAGAAGAAAGGGCAGCTTTTCCTTTTTCTTTAGCTGTGCTTTCTGACCACAGCAATTTTCAAGCCTCATGGCACATTTGAATGCTTGGTTGTGTCATCATTCTGGCACTGTTGTCTTTGATTCCAAAAGAGAATGTAGCATTTCAAATGTCGGAAATGTGCTATAGATTTTTTGGCAGTAGGAAGGAAGTCAGTTTGACTTTCATGTCTTTAAGAAATATGTAATGTTATGACCAAAATTAGTACTCTCTGAAATTATTTTGCTCTGAAATTGGAAAGAGGTAATATACATCTATTATGTTGTATACGAACCCTTTGACTGGCAGCCAGGTTTGAACATTTCTTTTTACTAGAAATCAGCTTTTTCATATTCATTTATTCCTTTGGCATGATAAGAAAGGCAGACCAGGATGGAAAAAATTGCATTAAAAAATTTTTAACTAATGTAAAGTAAGCTCCATTAGCATAGAGGCACCATTTACCCATGTTTTCATATATGACAGTGGGTAAACAAGCATGTGCATGTATTTTAAGTGTGCTAAATTGCCAGTATGTCAAGAAAAAGAATAGTTTAAAATGCATCAAGGTGAAATAAATTATTGCTTATTGAAATTTAAGGAAATTATTTCAGAGCGAAACTTGACATGTAACTTAGATGCAGTTTTTTCAACTAACGTTAATGCTTTTGCTTTGTTTTCACCATATAGAGTACAGTTATACTGAGCTACTTGGAGTCATTTAAAAGGAGTTTCTTGGCATGTATGTCATCCTGAGATACCTTATAATAAATTCAGTCCCCCGCCTCCCAACACGCCGTATGTTAAATTAATTAAAAATAAAACTTTTAACCATACCAAGAAATTGTCTCCACTAAAAAGCACCTGGAGCCTATGTTTTAGAATCTCTATGATTAGTTGCTATAATATTTGTGATAATTTCAATAATATAGGAAATGGGTAGTCTTAATTCACACACCAAGAGAAGTTGCTTTATTCTCACTGATGTCTCCATTCACATATCCATAATATGTTTTTATTTTCAACAGCTGCTTAATGTGTTATTCTAGTTGAGGTATGGTTAAGCTTAGTCACATAAAACCTTCTGAGACATCTAGGAATGTGATATTTCTGACCAGCTGCAAAAATGCTAACCTCTTAGGAAAAAAATGAGCATAATAAAACAAAAAGTATGCAGTGAGTGAGTGTATTAATCTTTTCTCTTCCTTGTGTTTTTCCTCTCCTATTGCTTTCTTTATTTTTTTTTAAAAAAAACCTTTAATAGAGCTCTAACCTTTAAGAGTTCTTTGAGTCAAGCAATTTTTCATGACCGAGCTGTCTTATGATGGTTTTTATTTCAGTTTAACATTTCTTTGGATTTATTTTTTCAATGTATTGATGAAATTTTACTCCTGAGTTCAGTTGAGGTTAATAACTCATGATTTAAATAAAGTCATTGAATATCTGCATGTGACTACGTCAGTACCATTCTTGAGGTCACAATTGGCTTCCCAAAGTCACTGCAACAAAATTATTCTAGATAGAGTTTATTGTAAAACAATGAGTCTGTTTATACAGTTGTGCAAAACATGCTCTTTCCTATTAATAATAGGAAAATATTTCATTGCTTAAGAAAACCAAGCTTGCAACAACATGCTTTAAAAAACAAACCATCTTGGCCAGGTGCTGTGGCTCATGCCTGTAATCCTAACACTCTGGGAGGCCGAGGTGGGTGGATCACAAGGTCAAGAGATAGAGACCAGTCTGGTCAACATGGTGAAACCCCATCTCTACTAAAAATACGAAAAAAAAAAAAAAAAAAAAAAAAAAAAAAGCTAGGCTTGGTAGTGCATGGCTGTACTCCCAGCTACCCAGGAGGCTGAGGCAGGAGAATCACTTGAACCCAGGAGGCAGAGGTTGCAGTGAGCGGAGATCACGCCAATGCATGCCAGCCTGGCGACAGAGCAAAACTCCATCTCAAAATAAATAAATAAATAAACAAATAAAGATAAAAACAAAAACAAAAGAAAGCTGTCTTATAGTAACACATTTTCTGCATTACTGCCTGCATCACATTGGATTTTGATGTTTTGTTATTCAGCATATTGTTGATACGAATGACAAAACACTGAAATCTAAGGTAGTGAATTTCCATTTTCAATGTAGTAGGCAGATGAAAAACAATAATAGCAAATAAATTTTGGGCTTTGTTTCTCAGTGATCTATCATATGTAACATTTTCATGTTTATTAGTTTCTCACTAGGTAAATATAAACATAATACTATTGTAGCAAAAAGTTAACCCTTTTACTATTGTGAATGGTATATCCTTGTATTGCATACATTTTCTGTATTTTTTTGCTTGCATTCTTTTTTATAGTTTGCTAATATCAATCTTTAGGATAATAACAGAAAAAAAATTCATAAAATACAGATTTCCAGAATTTAAAAATAATCAATGCCAGGAAGGACTTAGTATCCAATAAACGGCCAGAAGTCACTTTGAGGGGGGAAAAGTTGTCAGATTGACATCCTGAAAGGTCAAGAAGCAAAGATGAAAATAGGTATTAGGACAACAAAAGATACATTTTATTTCTAAATGATAGTTATATTTTTACAGTATTTGAGTGAAGAGTGAAAATCCACCTCTAGGACAAAAGCTGAAAGATAAAGCCAGTAAGAGTCTATCATTTTGATATTTTCTTTGTTTTTAACATAGTTCTTTGAAAATGTAGATGATTGATAACAGTTTTCATGACTTAACCTAAATAGTTGATATCTGTTCATCTCTCCAGAATGAAGATTGACATTTCAAAAGTTGAATTTATGTCTGAAGATATATGTGTATATGTTTTTTTTAATATCCCTAATTTTGAAAAAAATTCTGTAATTTGGCCCTAAATTACACTGAAAATGAATCATGGTATCATTACTTCCAAAACATTTATGTGTGCAGGTGCTAACGTAAAAATGAAAGCATACTTTAAGATTTGCCTTGGGAACAGATGTTTTTGAAAATACTGGTGAACCAAAAGCAGGCCAAAAAAGTAGGGAAACATTTCAATTCAAATATATTGTAGCTAGAGATGGTTGTAGACAGTGGAGTTGCTAGAGAGAAGCTAAGCAGTTTCTCTGAGGTGCACGTTCACTTTTATTTTCAAAAAGCAAGTCAGTGTAACAAGTCAAGGAGGACAGAAAACAGCTGCAAAGAGCGGATTCTCCAGTAAGCATTGTTTATTTAACCACAGAATATGTAATGTCCTTTGCTTATTTGGAAAAAGAGTTTCTGGAATTTGCTAGGGGGTCACAGACACAAAAGTTATTAAACCTGAATGATTGTTGGGGGCGGGGTAGTAATAGAAGTCTACAACCTGTTTCTAGTACTGGGCGCCCTCAGGGGCAACAGGAATGAGAAATTAGTCATAGGTCTCTTTTTTTTTTTTTTTTTTTTTTTTTTGTGACAGGGCCTCGCTCTGTTATCTAGACGGGCGTGTGGTGGCACCATCACAGCTCACTGCAGCCTTGATCTCCCCAGCCTCATGTGACCATCCCACCTCAGCCTCCCACATAGCTGGGGCTATAGGTACACACCACCATATCAGGCTAATTTTTTTTGTATTTTGTGGAGACAGTGTTTTGCCATGTTGCCCAGGCTGGTCTCGATCCCCTGGGCTCAAGCAATCTGCCCACCTCGGCCTCCCAAAGTGCTGGAATTACCACTGTGAGCCACCATGCCAGGCCAGGTCACAGATCTTAGGAGTAGGATATGACCTGTTGGGGCCAAGGACAATGCCTTACCTCTCACGGACCTCACATCTGCTTTGCCTTCTGTCCTTAGGGTTATGCTGTAAATGGAAGATTATAAAAATCATTTTGGAAAATTAGTTTTCAGTGCTGACAATTCTGAATTACAGAGACCTTCTATTTATGAAATTATTTAAGGTCTTAATTGTTAATAGTAATCATCATAGTAAGTAAATATTTCCTGATCACATCATGTGTACTCTGTACTAAATGTGTTACTGGTAGTACCCATAATCTTATTGAACTTTTATATAAACTCTGTAAAAGAGATAATTTTATTTCCCTATTTTTCAGGTGAGGACATTGAGGTTAAGAAATATTAAGAAATTTGTTCAGTTCTATCTAGTAAGCTGTTGAAATAGAATTTGAGTAAGTCTGCCTGATTGTTATAATCGTGTTTTGAAGGAATTTCTAATTCTTGTGGATGTACATCTGGTGTTTGGAGAGGTAGATATTCGAGTTCTAAGATAGATGAAAACTTGATTTAATTTGATGCATTTGTGGCCATGAAATGAATTAATGGACTGGGATTGATGCAGTTTCAGCTACTATCACTCCAATTACTGTATGATCAACTCCAGTTATCCATAGACAATAATCCATTCATAACTTTGTCTCAGACACCACACATACACACACACACACACACACACACACACACACACACACGCGCGCGCGCGCGCGTATGTGAACTGCATTGGTGAAGATTTATTTTTGCCACATATGGCCATAATCAGAGAGACATGGCCTCCAGGACTGTTCTGTGAAATGACAAGTTTTGTCAGGATGTTTCTAGGGACTTTATCAAATTAAAAATAGAACATTGCTACAATTTTTCCACTGTAATATATACTCAGATAAATCAGTTGAAAGAAATTATTAGGCTTAGGGCCACTAAGGGAAAACTTTAGTTCAACTCTGGCTGCTGTGGGAGCAGAATTCTGTAGCTATGATTGCACACCCTTAGCATTGGCATGAGTATTGATGAATGGATATACACCAGACTATAGGTATGTCAAGGTAGGGGCTGTCATAAAAACTTGCTGGGTTAGAATCATAATAGAACCCAATAAATCAACCATTGGAAATTCTGTTTTTTGTTTGACTCACTTAGGAGACATATCTCCATGTGGAAAAATGAGAAGTTTTCTTATTGTCCTTATCATTAGTTAACTAATTTTGGAAGCCACATGCTTATTCTATACATTATCCTGATAGCTAAGAATTGATATAAGTACAAAGAAAAAAAAATGAGTGTCGAAGTAAATCCAGTTATTCCGGAGATTGAGATGGTTTCATCACTGGACAGTTTGCGAGGTAGTTTTCTGAAATGTATGCAATGTTAACAGAGATGTGACTTTTTTTTTTTTTTTTTTTTTTTTTTTTTTTTTTTTTTTTTTTTTTTTTTTGAGACAGAGTCTCCCTTTATCGTCAGGCTGGAGTGCAGTGGCGCAATCCCAGCTCACTGCAACTTTCATTTTCCAGTTTCAAGCAATTCTCCTGCCTCAGCCTCCCTAGTAGCTGGGACTACAGGCACACACCATTACGCCTGGCTAATTTTTTGTATTTTTAGTAGAAACAGGGTTTCAACCATGTTGGCCAGGATGGAAGATGTGACATTTTTTAAATAAAAGCTTTCATTGTTAGACTAGTTGAAATCCACATTTCTCGGTGCCATTGTATCTGTCTTCATTGTCTTCACACCCTCTTCATTTTCATCTTCACCCTAATTATCATCACCCTTTATTATTTCACCTTCTCCTCATTGCCAGCCACACTGAGGAAAAGTAGAGAGGACATTATCTTGAAAGTAAGTGAGGGCTTAGAGAGGTTAAGGATTATCCAACATCACTCATGTAAGCTAGTGGCCAAGTGAGCAATAAACACAAGCCTGACACTATATGCTCTTTTGTTTTGTTTTGTTTTGAGACAGAATCTTACTCTTGCTCAAGCTGGAGTACAATGGCGAAATCTCAGCTCGTTGCAACCTTCATCTCCCGAATTCAAGTGATTCTCCTGCCTCAGCCTCCCAAGTAGCTGGGACTACAGGTGCATGCCACCATGCCCAGCTATTTTTTGGATTTTTAGTAGAGGTGGGGTTTTTCTATGTTGGTCAGGCTGGTCTTGAACTCCTGACCTTGTGATTCACTTGCCTTGGCCTCCCAAAGTGCTGGATTTATAGATGTGAGCTACCGTGCCTGGCCTGACACTATATACACTTATTGCTAGATCAAAGTTTCTCCTCTTATTTCATGTTTTATGTATGACTTTGAAAGATGAAATAAATGAGTTATATAGCCTTAATTCTCATTTATTGCTCAGAAATACTCTCTGAACATTTCCCAAAGAATTCAGAAGAGAAGACCTCTGTTAGTAAATGTTTAGCCTCTGGTCATAACTATCTTCTAATTTAGTGCAATAAGAGCAAGGAAGAAAGCAAAGTGTGACAGGGAAAATCAAAGAAAACTCAGATTTTTGCTCTCACATTTATATGGATCAGATTTCTTTTTATGTGTATAAAGATTCTTTTAAAACAAAATAAAATGAAACAACCTGTAGGAAAAAAAAAAAAAGAAAAGAAAAAGAAACAATCCAGATGCTGTCTAATCAATAAGGAATATTCAATTCTTGATTTGCAGCTTAACTCAGTCCATACCAACTAGCCGAAGCCCTCCCAACCGTGACCTCAGGAGCTGAAATGGCTCTTTAGGTCTGCCAGGTTCTTGCTGGAGCTCATGATTCTTGATGAACAGTGGCTGAAGGTGAAGTCTAAGGGCCAGCTTTGCAACTTTGTTTCTGTATTGGGCAGTTTCCTGCCAAATGAATCCCACTGTGGTTAGAAAAACAAAACAAAACAAAAAACAAAAACTGTTTTGAGATAAATTCTTTTTTTTTTTTTTTTTTTTTTTTTTTTTTTATTGCATTTTAGGTTTTGGGGTACATGTGATGAACATGCAAGATTGTTGCATAGGTACACACATGGCAGTGTGCTTTGCTGCCTTCCGTCCCCTCACCTGTATCTGTCATTTCTCCCCATGCTATCTCTTCCCACCTCCCCACCCCCCGCCCCTCCCCCATTTCCCCCCAACAGACCCCAGTGTGTAGTGCTCCCCTCCCTGTGTCCATGTGTTCTCGTTGTTCAACACCCGCCTATGAGCGAGAATATACGGTGTTTGATTTTCTGCTCTTGTGTCAGTTTGCTGAGAATGATGGTTTCCAGGTTCATCCATGTCCCTATAAAGGACGTGAACTCATCGTTTTTGATGGCTGCATAATATTCCATGGTGTATATGTACCACATTTTCCCTATCCAGTCTATCATCATTGGGCATTTGGGTTGGTTCCAGGTCTTTGCTATTGTAAACAGTGCTGCAATGAACATTCGTGTGCACGTGTCCTTGTAGTAGAATGATTTATAATCCTTTGGATATATACCCAGTAATGGGATTGCTGGGTCAAATGGGATTTCTATTTTTAGGTCCTTGAGGAATCGCCACACTGTCTTCCACAATGGTTGAATTAATTTACATTCCCACCAACAGTGTAAAAGTGTTCCTATTTCTCCACATCCTCTCCAGCATCTGTTGTTTCCCGATTTTTTAATGATCGCCATTCTAACTGGTGTGAGATGGTATCTCAATGTGGTTTTGATTTGCATTTCTCTGATGACCAGTGATGATGAGCATTTTTTCATATGTTTGTTGGCCTCCTGTATGTCTTCTTTTGTAAAGTATCTGTTCATATCCTTTGCCCATTTTTGAATGGGCTTGTTTGTTTTTTTCTTGTAGATCTGCTTTAGTTCTTTGTAAATTCTGGATATCAGCCCCTTGTCAGATGGGTAGACTGCAAAAATTTTTTCCCATTCTGTTGGTTGCCGATTCACTCTACTGACTGTTTCTTTTGCCGTGCAGAAGCTGTGGAGTTTGATTAGGTCCCATTTGTCTATTTTGGCTTTTGTTGCCATTGCTTTTGGCGTTTTGGTCATGAAGTCCTTGCCTACACCTATGTCCTGGATGGTTTTGCCTAGATTTTCTTCTAAGGTTTTTATGGTATTAGGTCTGATGTTTAAGTCTTTAATCCATCTGGAGTTAATTTTGGTGTAAGGTGTCAGGAAGGGGTCCTGTTTCTGCTTTCTGCACATGGCTAGCCAGTTTTCCCAACACCATTTATTAAACAGGGAGTCCTTTCCCCATTGCTTGTTTTTGTCAGGTTTGTCGAAGATCAGATGGTTGTGGGTATGTTGTATTTCCTGTGAGGCCTCTGTTCTGTTCCATTGGTCTATATCTCTGTTTTGGTACCAGTACCATGCTGTTTTGATTACTGTAGCCTTGTAGTATAGTTTGAAGTCCGGTAGTGTGATGCCTCCCGCTTTGTTCTTTTTGCTTAGAATTGACTTGGCTATGCGGGCTCTCTTTTGGTTCCATATGAAGTTTAAGGTGTTTTTTTCCAGTTCTGTGAAGAAGGTCATTGGTAGCTTGATGGGAATAGCGTTGAATCTGTAAATTACTTTGGGCAGTATGGCCATTTTCACGATGTTGATTCTTCCTAACCATGAACATGGAATGTTTCTCCATCTGTTTGTATCCTCTCTTATTTCGTTGAGCAATGGCTTGTAGTTCTCCTTGAAGAGGTCCTTTACGTTCCTTGTTAGTTGTATTCCTAGGTACTTTATTCTCTTTGTAGCAATTGTGAATGGCAGTTCGTTCTTGATTTGGCTCTCTTGAAGTCTATTACTGGTGTATAGGAATGCTTGTGATTTTTGCACGTTGATTTTATATCCTGAGACTTTGCTGAAGTTGTTTATCAGTTTCAGGAGATTTTGGGCTGAGATGATGGGGTCTTCCAGATATACAATCATGTCATCTGCAAATAGAGACAATTTGATTTCCTCCTTTCCAATTTGGATACCCTTTATTTCTTTTTCTTGCCTGATTGCTCTGGCTAGAACTTCCAGTACTATATTGAATAGGAGTGGTGAGAGAGGGCATCCTTGTCTAGTGCCAGATTTCAAAGGGAATGCTTCCAGTTTTTGCCCATTCAGTATGATATTGGCTGTTGGTTTGTCGTAAATAGCTTTTATTGTTTTGAGATACGTTCCGTCAATACCTAGTTTATTGAGGGTTTTTAGCATAAAGGGTTGTTGAATTTTGTCAAAAGCCTTCTCTGCATCAATCGAGATAATCATGTGGTTTTTGTCTTTGGTTCTGTTTATGTGGTGAATTACGTTTATGGACTTGCGTATGTTGAACCAGCCTTGCATCCCCGGGATGAATCCTACTTGATCATGGTGGATGAGCTTTTTGATATGCTGTTGCAATCGGTTTGCCAGTATTTTATTGAAGATTTTTGCATCTATGTTCATCATGGATATTGGCCTGAAATTTTCTTTTCTTGTTGAGTCTCTGCCGGGTTTTGGTATCAGGATGATGTTTGTCTCGTAAAATGATTTGGGAAGGATTCCCTCTTTTTGGATTGTCTGGAATAGTTTCAGAAGGAATGGTATCAGCTCCTCCTTGTATGTCTGGTAGAATTCAGCTGTGAACCCATCTGGACCTGGGCTTTTTTTGGGTGGTAGGCTCTTTATTGCTGCCTCGACTTCAGACCATGTTATTGGTCTATTCAGGGTTTCGGCTTCTTCCAGGTTTAGGCTTGGGAGGTTGCAGGTGTCCAGGAATTTATCCATTTCTTCCAGGTTTACTAGTTTATGTGCATAGAGTTGTTTGTAATAATCTCTGATGATGGTTTGGATTTCTGTGGAATCTGTGGTGATATCCCCTTTATCGTTTTTTATTGCATCAATTTGGTTATTCTCTCTTTTCTTTTTTATTAATCTGGCTAGTGGTCTGTCTATTTTGTTGATCTTTTCAAAAAACCAGCTCCTGGATTTATTGATTTTTTGAAGAGTTTTTTGTGTCTCTATTTCCTTCAGTTCTGCTCTGATCTTAGTTATTTCCTGTCTTCTGCTAGGTTTTGAGTTTTTTTGATCTTGCTCCTCTAGCTCTTTCAATTTTGATGATAGGGTGTCAATTTTAGATCTCTCCTTTCTTCTCATGTGGGCACTCATTGCTATATATTTTCCTCTAGAGACTGCTTTAAATGTGTCCCAGAGATTCTGGTATGTTGTGTCTTCGTTCTCATTGGTTTCGAAGAACATCTTTATTTCTGCCTTCATTTCATTGTTTATCCAGTCAACATTGAAGAGCAAGTTGTTCAGTTTCCATGAAGCTGTGCGGTTCTGAGTTAGTTTCTGCATTCTGAGTTCTAACTCGATTGCACTGTGGTCTGAGAGACTGTTTGTTATGATTTCTGTTCTTTTGCATTTTCTGAGGAGTGATTTATTGCCAATTATGTGGTCAATTTTAGAGTAGGTGTGATGTGGTGCTGAGAAGAATGTATATTCTGTGCATTTGGGGTGGAGAGTTCTGTAAATGTCTATTAGGTTTGCTCGTTCCAGGTCTGTGTTCAGGTCCTGGATATCCTTGTTGATTTTCTGTCTGGTTGATCTGTCTAATATTGACAATGGGGTGTTAAAGTCTCCCACTATTATTGTGTGGGAGTCTAAGTCTCTTTGTAAGTCATTAAGAACTTGCCTTATGTATCTGGGTGCTCCTGTATTGGGTGCATATATATTTAGGATCGTTAGCTCTTCTTGTTGCAGTGATCCTTTTACCATTATGTAATGTCCTTCTTTGTCTCTTTTGATCTTTGTTGCTTTAAAGTCTATTTTATCAGAGATGAGAATTGCAACTCCTGCCTTTTTTTGCTCTCCATTTGCTTGGTAGATCTTCCTCCATCCCTTTATTTTGAGCCTTTGTGTATCCTTGCATGTAAGATGGGTTTCCTGGATACAGCACACTGATGGGTTTTGGCTTTTTATCCAGTTTGCCAGTCTGTGTCTTTTGATTGGGGCATTTAGTCCATTGACATTTAGGGATAGTATTGTTATGTGTGAATTTGATGCTGTCATTTTGATACTACCTGGCTGTTTTGTTGGTTAGTTGATGCAGATTCTTGATTGTGTTGCTGCTTTTTTACCATTTGGTGTGTTTTTGGAGTGGCTGGTACTGGTTGTTCCTTTATATGTGTAGAGCCTCTTTCAGGAGTTCTTGTAGAGCAGGTTTGGTGGTGATGAAATCTCTGAGTGCTTGCTTGTTCACAAAGGATTTTATTTTTCCTTCACTTATGAAGCTGAGTTTGGCTGGATAGGAGATTCTGGGTTGAAAGTTCTTTTCTTTAAGGATGTTGAATATTGGCCCCCAATCTCTTCTGGCTTGTAGGGTTTCTGCTGAGAGATCTGCTGTGAGTCTAATGGGCTTCCCTTTGTGGGTAACCCGACCTTTCTCTCTGGCTGCCCTTAGCATTTTCTCTTTCATTTCAACCCTGGTGAATCTGACGATTATGTGCCTTGGGGTTGCTCTTCTTGAGGAATATCTCTGTGGTGTTCTCTGTATTTCCTGGATTTGAATATTGGTCTGCCTTGCTAGGTTGGGGAAGTTTTCCTGGATAATATCCTGAAGAGTATTTTCCAGCTTGGATTCATTCTCTTCATCACATTCAGGTACACCTATCAGACGTAGATTAGGTCTTTTCACATAGTCCCACATTTCTTGAAGATTTTGTTCATTCCTTTTTGCGCTTTTTTCTCTGTTCTTGCCTTCTCTTTTTATTTCATTGAGTTGGTCTTCGACCTCTGATATCCTTTCTTCTGCTTGGTCAATTCGGCTGTTGAAGCTTGTGCATGCTTCACGAAGTTCTCGTGTTGCGTTTTTCAGCTCCATCAATTCACTTATTCTCCTCTCTATGCTGTCCATTCTCGTCAGCAGTTCGTCCAATCTCTTTTCAAGGTTCCTATTTTCTTTGCGATGGGTTAGAACATGTTCTTTTAGCTCATTGTAGTTTCTTACTACCCATCTTCTGAAGTCTGATTCTGTCATTTCATCACCCTCCTTCTCCATCCGGTCTGGTTCCCTTGCTGGTGAGGAGTTGTGATCACTTTTAGGAGGAGAGGTGTTCTGGTTTCGGGAGTTTTCATCCTTTTTACGCTGGTTTCTACCCATTTTTGTGGGTTTATCCACCTGTTGTCTGTCTCTGTCCCAGGGAGTTGGAGCTTTATGAGTTTCCGTTGCACTACTGCCTTTTTTGATTTTTTTTTTTTTTCAGGTCGGACCCGCCCAGCTAGCAGCACGCTTGGCCTCTGCCTGCCCGCAGGGGCTTTGCTGAGCTGCTGTGGGCTCCGCCCAGCTGCCCTGAGCTCTTCCCTGTAGTCCTTTTTATATGGGCGTAGTTAGAACTGTCTGGGCAATGGTGGCCCCGCCTCTGTTATGGCGGACTCTCTCTGTTGTGGCAGGTTGCCTTGGCAACGGCGGGTTGCCTCGGCAACGGCAGCCTGCCTCCGTAGCGGTGGAGAGTCTCAGTAATGGCGGAAGCCCCTCCCCCACGGAGCCGGACCGTCCCGGTTCAGCTGTGCTTGGTTTGAAGGGCTCAACCCAGAGGGTTTCCAATTACTGTTTTTGTTTTCGTTGTTGTTGGGGGTGGAAGGCTGGGACCAACCGAGCCTGATCACCTGGCTCCCTGACTCAGAGTCTTTTCTTTTAAGTTGAACGACCCCGCGTTCCGGTCGCTTGTTGAAAAGGCGCCGGGATCTCCCGTGCTGCGACTCACGGAGTCGGCTCGAACCGCGGCGCCGGCTCCTGGCGGATTTTTTGCCTAGGAATCTCCTGGCCTGACTCGCTATTTCAGATGAATGGGCTATTCTGCCGTCTCAGGGCTCTGCTCGCCAGCTAAGAGGGCTCCCAGACCAGTGGCTTTTGTACGGAGAACCGCAGCAACAGGGAGTGGTCACAGCAGCCGCGCGGGCGGAATCAGCCCCGCGGGGGCCAAAACAGCCGCACCGGCTGGGACTGCGACGCTGGCGACCCCTCTGCCTGGGTATCTCCTGGTCTGTGGGCAATAAGAGTTCGTCTGGAAATGCGGCGTCCACTCACCCTCTGCACTTTCACTGGGAGCTGAAGTCCTGAGCTGTTCTTAGGCGGCCATCTTGAAAGTCCCTCTGAGATAAATTCTTAAATATTTCTGGTAAAATACCTCTCATCTCCAAGCTCAGTCTTCTTTTTTTTTTTTTTTTTTTTCTGTGTTAAAACTATTTGTAATGTCAGTGTGTTTCTCTGTCTTGAAACATCTCTGAAGCCATGCAAATTTGTTAATCCAATAAAGGTGTTTATCAATGGATAGCTACACATTTTTTTTCACTCTTTTAAAAAGAGTGTAGATTGTAATGTTAGAAGTTACTAAAGCCTAGCAAGCAGTGGGCTGCAGTCCTTTGAAAATGCCATCATGAAATGAAGTTGCATCTTTAGAAACCAAACATATGAACTCACTGGTGACATAGAAGGTGTAACTGCATTGTTTTTACCTGTTGTCACATTGACATTGCTTTTTCTGGTGTTGGCTTTGAGTAACCTCATAACCAAGTCCCAGCTGCCTTAAAAATTAATTATGATAAGAATTTCTTTTCAGTTCAGACTGTTCAAGAATGCCTCACGTGCAGGCTGCAAATTATGAAGTGTAAATTAGGGCATCACCGAGCAGGGAAGATCCCAAGAAACCAATTTAAGAATTCTCCCTGGATTTACTGGGGACGTGGAAATAGTCCCTTCTGGAGGAACAACTTGAAATTAGAATCGACTTGTCATTCAATTTCACTGCATATTGGGATCAACCTTTGGGAAAGTATGTACTAAATATATCTGGACAAAAATTTTAAAAACTTTTGTACTACTTATTGTACAATTTTCACGGCTTTACTTAAAAATAATCACTAACAGTTGCCAGACACCATTGTAAGCATGTCACATGTATGTTAACTCATTTAATACTTTTAACAATTCTATGAAGTCGGGTTTCTGATTGTTGCCCGCTTTTTCCAGACAAGGCAGCTGAGGCACAGAAAGTCTAAGTTGTGGAGGTCATGGGGTTCAGAAGTAGCAGTGTTTGTTGGTCTCCATCAAGATACCTTGTTCCTAACCTTGAAATGACACTGCTTCAATTGGACTCCGTTTCTGAACTCTTGTTCCTTCCATTTACAAAACAGATGGTAGATAGATGGTTTTTAAGCTGTGATCAATAACATTTGTTTTCTACTCTCCAAACTTTGACAGCATCTCTAGTCTGTTGTCTTTCCTGTTCACTTTTTTTCTCATATTTGTGCATGTGTATATGAATTGTTTTTAATTTCTTTACTATCATTTTATTTTCAGAGGTCTGCTCAGGTTGTATAAAGTATTTTGAAATAGGATTTTAGGAAGTGAGGTCCTGGAGAAGAAAAGAAAATATTGCTCACTCCTTTACATCTTTAAAACTCTTTCTTCCAGATCACCTTATGTTTGTACAAGTTAAAGTTGAATCTCAAATCCCTCTGAATATATGAAATCCATAGTATAAAAGTTTTCACAGCTGTGGTCAATATGGTTGCATTATTCTTTCCCATTCTTTGGTGATGTCCTGTATTAAGGATGTAGTGTTCTGAAAAATTGTGCTTACTCCTGAGACTTTAAAAATGGAGTCAACAAAGCCCAATGAAGTAAGAAACCAAAAGTTAGAAATCAGCAATAGATGAGAAAACAGTGCCACTGTAAAATACTCTTTTTTAAAAAATATGTGCAAAGCTTCATATGTTAATACTCCAAACTCCAAGATGGCCAATTTATTTTGAAACAAGAAACAACTGTTTATTATCAACCATAACAATAATATGTTTAATTTTGAGAGAATCTTTTTGGCAGTTGTTAATAAGACATATTATAGGATTTAAAATAGTTTAAATATATTCTAACGGACTTCTTATAAGACATAAGGAAATATATTTAGATGCTTCCTTTTGCTTTCATGTACGTTTGGTATTAAACGTATGCCTTAGGTTAACTTTAGTCATTATTTCACCAGATAGTACTTAATGAAAAAAAGAAATTCAGCAGTTTATCTTACCATGTTCTATAACTTAAGGGAAAAACTAAGACAGGATTAACAGTGACCCACAGTATAGTATATTTTTGAAAAATATACTTGTAATGAGTATAAAATAAAACACTTGTAATGAGTATAAAATAAAACACATGGGAAGAAAATAAACCCTATAGGTGAAAAGGAGTGATCATTCAACTCTCCACCTAGTTGACTGGACTAGTTTATTCTGTATTTTTGTTGGTTGCAATATGATGACTATCTACAATTAATTTAAAAAACTAACTAAAATTTGAAACACATACACATTGAAAGTAGCAGTTCAACTAGGAGATCTTTTTGAAAAACTGAAAAAGCAAAAATATAACTGTTATAAATTTGAGCATTAATATATCTTAATAAATCTTTAATGGCAGTTTGCATTTTTATCTTTCCCAGATTTAAGTCTTTCAATTAAAGGCATTCTTTCTAGCAATTACCTCTTAGAAAGCAAATATTGAAGGAAATTATCTTCCCTGTTGACTTTGATTTTTTATACTTGTTTTTCATTTTTGTCTATTTAATTACTGTCATCTCTAGCTTGGGCCTATTTTTTGTTTAATATATATGACCCAAAATATTTGATGTAAAAATGTTTCAAGCACATATTTAATATGAGGATTTTGAATCAATCTTGCCACCATTAAAAGAACTAATGCATGGACAAAAATCATAAAATCTGTCTAAAACAAACTAAATTGGCTATTTTAACAGAAGTTAATTCCACAGAAAAGTGTGTTTGCTAGGGGCAAAACAGGGTGTCACCATCCTTCTCCTCTTTTTTCTTTTTCTTTTTCTTCTTCTTCTTCTTCTTTTTTTCTTTCTTTCTTTTTTTTTTTTTTTTAAAGACAGAGTCTCACTCTGTTGTCCAGGCTGGAATGCAATGCTATGATAGCTCACAGCAACCTCCGCCTCCCAGGTTCAAGCAATTCTTCTGCCTCAGCCTCCTGAGTAGCTGGGATACAGGCATGCATCACCATGCCTGGCTAATTGTTTTGTATTTTTAGTGGAGACAGGGTTTCACCGTGTTGGCCAGGCTGGGTCTCAATCTCTTGACCTTGTGATCCACCCGCGTCTCCCATAGTGCTGGGATTACAGGCATGAGGCACCATGCCTAGCCCATCCTTCTCCCTCTTAGCCACAGATTTTTTTTTAATGATTGTTTTAAAGGAATTGAGGTTAAAAAAAAGTTAAAGGGGAGAAAGACTAGTAATGTAGAGAAAAATGCTGTTTTTCTGAACTAATTAAATTTTTGCTGACATTATAATATCTTAAAATTACATTTAACCTCACTAGATAAACCCCAAATGAGTATAGAACTATTATGAAAAAACTGACAATTCTCTTTGATGACACGGTATAATATTGAATAAGAAAGATTTTTTGAGATGTCTCCTCAAAATTGAATACTTACACATTGATCCTTATTTTCAGAGTGTATGAGAATGTCTATTTTTTTCTGCATTTTGTGACTGATATTAATGGGAACAATAGTCCAAGAAAAGAACCATATGATTTATTAACTCTTTTCACTCCATTCTAGCTGTTGTGCTATGTAAAAATGGCTTCAGAAGATAAGTAACATTTTTAAATAATTTGAGCGATTATTTTGGACTCCATTACAGTCTCTGGAGCAATGTGTTTGTTATTTTTATTTCTTAAAAAAAGTCAAACAACCCAAATTGTTCTGGTTGCTTAAGACAAAGACAAAGCATTTGTATTTCTTATATATCCTAAATGCTGATCTTGTCTAACTCATATTAACCTTCTGTGTAATGATCACAAGTCTTCAGATAATCTCCTGTATCTTAGTAATTTATTTTCTGTCAAACATATAAAACAAATCATGGTAAAACATTCCATTAAAAAGGGAGGGGCTTGGAGAAATTTTTCTATTGTAGTATGCCTGCCTTTTCTGGAGTTCCTGATGAAACACAGATGTTTCAAAGCACCCACAAGGATGGCTAGTCATGATCGGATTGATCCCTGGCTAATCTCTGAAACATTGTGCTTCCATTCTTTCTATCAAAATATATTGCCTTTTTTTGCCAAATGAACTCAAGTGAATTTTCAACCAAAAGTTCAATTAAAAACACTCAAAGTGGGCTGGAGGCAGTGGCTCATGCCGGTAATCTCAACACTTTGGGAGGCCAAGGCGAGTGGATTACTTGAGGTCAGGAATTCGAGACTGGCCTGACTAACATGGTGAAACCCCATCTCTACTAAAAGTATAAAAATTAGCTAGGCATTGTGGCGCATGCCTATAATCCCAGCTACTCAGGAGGCTGAGGCAGGAGAATCACTTGAACCCAGGAGGCGGAGGTTGCCGTGAGCCGAGATCATGCCATTGCACTCCAGCCTGCGTGACAGAGTGAGACTCTGTCGCAAAACAAAAAACAAAAACAAAAACAAAAACACTCAAAGTAGAAATTGTATTAGAATTTTATAATGGTTTATAATGCATTTCTTCCCAAAATGTTCTAAACATAATTTGGTTTGGGAGTAAATGTCTCTTTTGACTTTAAGCAGTGCCAATATTTATGTGTGAACCATAAGTTCAGTCCTTGCGGATACTGTGCAATATTCCACAGTGACAAAGAAGTTGGTTTACTTGAGAAAGTAATTGGTTGGGTGGATAGCTCCTTCCAAAAGCCCATATTGTAGAAGAACCACTGAGAATGTAGTATTCTATCTAGTTTTGAATCTTTCGACTTTGAAAAACTAATGAAGAATGTATGTGTCATACTAAACATTACAAAATCAAAGAAACAACCTAAAGACAATTAAAATAGCTTCTAAAGGTAATGACCGAGGACTACCATTCCATCCTTGATACTTATGCAAATCTCTGCATAAATATGGAGAAAAACATGAATTAATGACTTTCTTTAATCATCTTGATTTCTTTTAAATGACACCAGACATTCAGCACCATAATTTTTTAGAAGTTAAAATCAAATTGGGATTAATCTAGTCATTAATACAAAATAGTTGCACATATTTCAGAATATTTAAAATATTTCACCATATTTATTGCAATGTCTTTATATCGTTAGGGCCCATTTTCTTTAATTAATACTGTTAAAAAAAACTCTTATTATTCTATTATCCAATCTGATAAGGATTTTTAAACTTTATGTGATTCTGAACCTAGAGTTAATACTTTGACGAGTATAATTTAAAATATGACTGATTGCAGAACTTATAGAATAAATTTCTAATCTTTCCAGATAGAAATCATAGTGCCCCTATGTTCATCATGTGTTGAAAAATACTGAATTTCTAAACATGTTTCCAAAATATTTGCCTTTCAGTTTTGCATATTTGTATTTCTAATTTTCTTCCATGCTGAGGCATCTGTTCATGATTTCTAGCTTATTTTCAAAATCTTTTTGTGTTAATGTTTTGGATTTGGTGTTCAGATTCTTTATGTGCTGAGGGACTTCTGGAGACCTACTCAATAATGACTTTTTGGATTCATAAATTTAACTCCAGTATAAACATTGTTACTTTTTTTTCACTTGGGAAAATATTCAACTTTTTACTTACACTCATTAAACAAAATCTGTGTTGTTACTTTTGTTTGTTTTGTTTTTACACTCACTTGGACCTTAGGAGTTATTAATGGTTGAGATCACATTTGCAGTCGCTCTGAAAATTTGTTTTTGAAATACAATTCTGTTTCCAGAATACAGAGGGAAAACTTTACACAACCAAGAGGGAGCTTTTGTTTGTTTTAGGGAGGGATAGTCATATTTTGAGAGAAACTTATCCTTTGGAAGAGCAAAGAAGCTGGATTCCCCAGGATGGAATTACTTGGCTCTCTTTTCTGCAACAGAATTGTTGCATTAAGGTAAAAGTCAGGCTGCGGTTATATGCATTTTCTGTTAATTCACCTAAAAATGCTTTCCTTCCATATACTTTGTAAACTGCAAGTCTAAGAGATAATATATGTGCCCATCTTTACCTATAGCTGTAGAAAATGACATAGGTAAATACCACTTTGTGCCCCAAAATAAACCTATAGTAATAAGAAGATCAGTCTTGAGACATACGGTACACAGAAGAGACTGGATTTTGAGTCATGACATCTAAACAAAATGCAATACTGTTGAATTTTCATATTAAGAGGTTTTTGCTGAAGGAATTCAGACACATACACAGTATGGCCCCAGAAATCTTGCCAAGAAAAGTTGAGTTTAAAATGTAGGGGAACTGATCCAAGAATAGGCTTTAAACATGTTGCATTCATTACTCGCAGCTGTGTACATGAGAAGTGACTTTTTATCCCACCTACCAAAACCCTATCCAGTGCTGTCACTTTTCATTTTTTATTTTTGCCAACTTGCTGACCTTTCTGTTCCCACAAAAGGAACATGTGATTGACAGATGATCATTCAAAACATTTCCGCAACAACAACAAAAAATACATGCTAATGTGTTTGCTATAAATACAACACGTTTTTAAAGAGACATTTCTGATAAGCTCAGTTTTGTGAGTAAATAGTAATTAATCAAAGGTGTGGAGAAAACCAACTTGGATTCAGATAGCTAATGAATACTGCACTAGGTGCTTTGGGAAAGTAAAGATTTAGAGCAACTCTGGTTACCTAAGTGATAAGGAATGATTATAAAGGTACTTGGCAAAGAAAGAAAAAGCCAGAAATCCATTTCAATAGACCTGGAAGAAACGAATGTCAATCAAGATATGTCAACAATTGTTCACTCAAGGAAGTGAGAGAGCATAAACAGATACCATCGGTGCCTAGTTGTAGCCGCCTGTGTAGTTCCCATGCACTTTGCTTCTCCTGCTTATGCCACCGCTGCAGATCGATGTTCTGATTTTACCTCCATATCCACCTTCCCAAAGATAGGATCCGATCAATTTGACCTATCTTCATCCACGATAGAGCCAGACCATTTTATGGATGTTGGCTCTGCCAATAGTTGGCATTCTTTGGGTCAGCTGTTGATGCCATCAATCAATTGGCATCCAAGTTACAGGAGTGATACCATGAAGCCAAGCGGAAAATCCAAAAAAAGTGGCCTTTGGACGGCTTTGTTTTCCTTGTGCAGCCCTATATCTTACCATGAATGCATATATTAGAATAATAAAAAATATTTTATAAAATATAGGATGCATTTTTTTAAATACTGTATTTTGTTAAAATTTCCTAGCATGGTATTTTAATTCATCAAAGAAGTAATATAAAAAAATTAAAAGAGGACTCTTTTTTTTTTGAGATGGAATCTCGCTCTGTCACCAGGCTAGAGTGCAGTGATGTAATCTTGGCTCACTGTAGCCTCTACCTCCCAGGGTCAAGTGATTCTTCTGCCTCAGTCTCCTGAATAGCTGGAATTACAGGCGTGCACCATCACACCCAGCTGATTTTTGTATTTTTAGTAGAGACAGGATTTCACCATGTTGATCAGGATGAATCTTGATCTCTTGACCTTGTGATCTACCTGCCTTGGCCTCCCATAGTGCTGGGATTACAGGTGTGAGCCACCACACCTGGCCAACTAATTCTTACTAAGCATATTGTGTTGATATAATTGCTTCTCTGTTTCAGTAAACATTATGGATTTATGCTGTTTTATGTGTGTATAAATATGTGTGACATGTGGGGAAAAGGTCCAGTATTTCTCAGTGTTTGTCAATATGGGCTTTTGTCTGTTAATCCAACAGATCCTAAGGCAGCTTCATTCTAGACTCCCAGCACTTCCATTATTTTTGTTGGTGAGATGTATTTGGTGATTTTAGAACTGTTGATAAACCATGAACAGGAGACTTGACTTTTTGTCTTTCACACTCAAAGAATGTTACTTGCCAATTCACACACAACTGCATTGTGATGGAAATAATGACATTATTGAATTAGAGAAGAATTTAGGAACAGGTAATATCATAGGACTGTTAAGCATTATTTGGTATTATTGGATATTAAAAACTAACTTTGTATTTTTATCCATCCAAATTGTTTAATTTTTATAACTTTTTAGCCAGTGCTTATTTCTACTACATTTGATTGTGAAATTTATTTGCATGCACATATATAAATTGCATAAGCAATTTCTTCTAGGTATGATGTAGATTTATATAATACAAATAGAAATACTTAAGTACTTCTTACTACTTGTATCACACCTATATTTTAAATTCCTTAGATCCAATATTAGGTTTTTATTAATTTATTGCCTAAAGTGATTCATTGAATTTGATATTTCCATTAATGCCAAGGAGTAAAACTGTTTTGCCGTAATGATTCAAATCAAACTCAAATGATTAGTTTTGAAATTTTGAAAACTTCTAAATCTTTAATACTGTGGAGTTCAATGGTCAACTAATAGCTACAGTTGCATTAACCATGGTAATTCAAATTGCCACAAATTTGGTTTAGGTACCAACATTTATTTGCTGAGTGCCTATACATCGTAAATACCATCAGAGATTGAATGATGAATAAAATAGGAACACTGTCTTTGAGGTCTTAGTATTTCAGAACTATAGTATGTTTCCTAGATTATCTCATTTAATTCCATTTAAAACAATCCAATGACATGTATTATATTATTCCTATTTTACATAACTATTTGAGGCTTAAAAAAGTTAAGTAATTTTCTGAAAATTACATCTAGAAAGTGGAAGAGGCAGAATTTGAACTCAAGGCTGTCTGACTCCTATGTCTATGGTCTTTAGTTTTCACCATTCCTCAATGCAGTGTCATTGCGGAATTGAATGATGCAGCTGTGTTTGTGGGTCGGGAGGGTAACATAAGATAGCAAGTGGAGAAGACATTTGATTCATTCGCATTTGCTAGTTTATCATCACAGAGAAAAATGTTATTAGGCCACTTCCTCTGCAAAGAAGCAAGGTATATTTGAGGAGCAGATTGTAGCTCACTTTAAAAGAAGGACTGTAGAGTGTGTTGAAGAAAGGCAGTAGATTAAGATTAAGAAGAAAGTCCAGGGCCTGAATGTACACTGCTCATGTGTGTCCTCCTAAGGAGATTAGATTTGGCTTCGAAGGTCACAAAGTAGAGATTGGAGCAGTTTTGTGTTTTTGAAAGGTAACTTTAGGCTGGGTGCAGTGGCTCATGCCTGTAATCCCAGCACTGCAGGAGGCTGAGGCTGGTGGATCACCTGAAGTCAGGAGTTTGAGACTAGCCTGGGCAACATGGTGAAACTTCGTCTCTACTAAAAATACAAATATTAGTTTGGGGTGGTGGCATGTGCCTGGAATCGCAGCTACTTGGGAGCCTAAAACAGGAGAATCGCTTGAACCCAGGAGGTGGAGGTTGCAGTGAGTTGAAATTGTGCCACCGTACTTCAGCCTGGGCAACAGAGCAAGACTCCGTCTCAAAAAAAAAAAAAAGATAAGATAACTTTGGTAGCATGGAAAGGGGGTACTGATGAGGTGAGAAAAGGGGAAAGAGAGAATATTTAGGATGCTATTACAAAGATTCAGATATAAGGTGCTAAGAGTCTAGGTCTGGATAGTGGTTTCATCAATAGAAAAGGAAGGGTGGGATTCAAGACCTAACTAAGGAATGACAGAAACATTAGGATTTGATGATGAATTCTATGTAGCAGTTGAAGGAAAGACAATTGAAATTTCTACCTTAGTGAACTAGATGGACAGCCGTGTGGACTGAGATACCAGGGACACAGGGGGAATGCCTTCAGGGGTCAGGGTGGCAGGTGACATTTGACTTTGGAAGTGTTGCAATGGAATTACTTATGACTAGCCACAGTAAGCACTGGACATGATGTTGTAATACAATCAGAAATGAAGAGCCAAGACCTGGCATGGTGGCTTACACCTGCAATCCCAGCACATTGGGATCCTGAGGTCAGGAGGTTGAGACCAGCCTGGGCAACATGATGAAACCCTGTCTCTATTAAAAATACAAAAATTAGCTGAGCGTGGCAACATGTGCCTGTAATCCCAGCTACTAGGGAGGCTGAGGCAGGAGAATTGCTTGAACCTGGGAGGCGGAGGCTGCAGTAAGCCAAGATCGTGCTACTGCACTCCAGCCTGTGTGACGGAGTGAGACTCAAAAGAAAGAAAGAAGAAAAGAAAGAGAAGGAAGGAAGGAAGGAAGGAAGGAAGGAAGGAAAGAAGGAAAGAAAAGAGAGGAGGGAGGGGAAGGGAAGGGGAGGGAAAGGGAGGGGAGCAGAGGGGAGGGGGCCAGGGGAATACAGAGAGAAAGAGATTAGTGTTGATTAATTGATCCAGAAAGGCTCTGAGAAGAAGATGACAAGAAATGCCAAAGAATACATAAAATGTATAGATGTATAAGCTGAGTAAAAAGGCATTTAAGGTAGGTTAGAATTCAAAATGTGTTTTATTATGTTCACCGTTTTGTTTGAGGTCAACCTAAATTTGCACCCATTTTAATATATTTTGTTATAACTTTCTCTGACATGTAGATATCTTTACATTGGCTTGTAGTCAGGTTAAATGCTTTTGTATATGTTAAGTGCTTTGCATGATATACAATATCATTCCAGCAACATTAAACCAATCATGTTTAATAATATAAATTATTTTAAGACAATAGGTACAATGTAATAAGTGCTGTGATAATTATGTTTTCTTAATAGTAAATGTATACAAAAGCCAAGTGACGCTCCACCTTGAGGGGACAGGAAAGATTTCAGGACCGGAAGAGGAGACATCTAAGACTTGAAGGACAAATAAGAGTTAGCCAAGGCAGGATGCTCTTCCAGACATGCAGGAGAAACGTTCTGGCCAAAGTGCTGGAAACCACAGCTGAAGCCAAAACTGCAAGGACAAGGAGAGGCGAGGTCACAAAGGATCTTATAGGTCCTACTAAGGAGTTCGGATGTTATTTTAATGGCACTGGGGAGTCATTTACAGTTTTCAGGTTTTTCATCAGGTAATGGATTTGGTTTCTCTTTGCATGTGTTCTAAGTTTTTTTTTTTTTTTAAAGTACAGATGGTTTCACCATTTTGGCCAGGTTGGTCTTGAACTCCTGACCTCAGGTGATTCACCTACTTCAGCCGCACAAAGTGCTGAGATTACAGGCATGAGCCACTGCGCCTGGCCAGGGAATGAATATGCTCATATTTTTAAAAAGATGTTTCTGAATGCAGTGCGAAGAATGAGTTAGAAGAAAGCAATAGAGGAAGGTATGATACTGCATTCAAGTGAAAAATAATGATTGCATTTAGTAGACGTAGTGACTGTGGTGATGGGAAATATTTTGAATCTTGCCAGAGGGCCTGCGGATAGATTTCATATGGTGAGTGGGGGAAGATAGTGCCAATAAGAGAAGATGTTCGAGAATGGCATCAGGTATTTTTCTTGAGCGTTTAAATGGATAGCGAGGTTTCATTGATGGATACAGGGAATGCAGGATGAGATACAAGTTTGTGGAAGAGGATTATTTTAACTTTAAAACACCCTATGGAAGACATTAAACAATTGGATATGAGCCTGGCTGGAAATTGAAGTCATGGAATACCATAATTTGTGAGGTAAGCCTTGGAAGATGGCAGTGATTATGAAAGTCAGAGACAAAGAGGGAGAGAGAAGCAAGGGAGGAAGAGAGGAAGGGCATCTAAGCAGAGGAAGTAATGTGAGGTACACGGTGGCAGAAAAAGGGTAAGGGCATATTTGAGAAAAATCATTTTTGCCAAGTGCAAGATAAAACTAGAGCGGTCTCTTGAAATAATAGGCTGAGGAATGGGAGTTACTCTGAGGTCAGTAGGAATCAATGAGGATTTGAACATGGGAGAAGCATTTGCAAATAGGTCATTAGGAAGATTTAACTAGAATATAGGTTGGAGTATGAATACAGAGATCATATAATAAAATACTGATGTATCTAGGATAGATATAATGAGAATTTTGAAGCAGGGTAGTTTCAGTGGCTGTGTGACGCGATGGCTGACACCTGTAATCTCAGCACTTTGGGAGACCAAAGTGGAAGGATCACTTGAGGCCAGGAGTTTGAGATCAGCCTGTGCAACATAGGGGGACCCAGTCTCTACCAAACATTTTAAATATTAGATAAGCATGGTGGCATGCTTATAGCCCCTGCTGCTTGGGAGGGGCTAAGGCAGCAGGATCTCTTAAACGTAGAAGTTTGAGGTTGCAGTGAGCTATGACTGCACCATTGCAATCCTGCCTGGGTAACAAAACAAGAAGCTGTCTCCACTAAAAAAAAAAAAAAAAAAAAAAAAGTATAGCAGTTTCAGAAGAAATAAAAAGAAAACATGGATGGAAAAGATAATTAGAAGTACTACAAATACTTCTCATTAAACATGGTGAGGGCTGGGAAGGAAGGTGACTGAGAATGGTGATCATCTTTAAAAAAAAAAAAAAAAAGGAAGAATCAGAAGCAGGACCTGTTTTTGGGAAATATGGAGCTTGCTCTGCATATAGAAGTTTATAGTTGTGCTTCATAGAATTAAAATTAAAGAACAGCATATTGGTATAGTTTGTTTATCTATTTGTTGACACAGAGTTTCGGTCTTGTTGCCCGAGCTGGAGTGCAATGGCACCATCTCTGCCCACTGCAACCTCCGCCTTCTGGGTTCAAGCGATTCTCCTGCCTCAGCCTCCTGAACAGCTGGGAGTACAGGTGTGCACCACCATGCCCGGCTAAATTTTTGTATTTTTAGTAGAAACAAGGTTTCACCATGTTGGCCAGGCTGGTCTTGAACTGACCTCAGGTGATCTGTCTGCCTTTGCCTCCCAAAGTGCTGAGATTACAGGCGTGAGCCACCACGCCCTGCTGGTATACTTCATTTTTGAGATTGCTCTTTTCTGTTTTCCTTGAGCTTATCAAGTTGCACCCCAGAGATTATTATCAGGGTCTAGTTTTCTTTTACTAGACACTACAAGAGGAAAAAGACTTAGAAATCCATTCACAAGGAATCTCCAATTAAAGAACCAGTAACCTTTGCCAAGGGTGATGATTGGTCATTTGTGGCTAGGCTGGACCTCTTCAGAGAAGCTGAAAGACAGCCATGCAGCTCAGCCTAGGCTCCGAGCACACCACTTCAGCAGTGATCAACAGAACAATGAGTACAGGAAAGACATGGAGCATTTCCACAGGAATTGCCAGGACACAAGTTGTTCTTTTGCTGGCATCTTTGAAGTCTGTAAAAATATAATTCTGGAACTTTCCCAAGAAGAATCTGTTGCAAAGTCAAACACATCAAGAATGCTAGATGCCATTTCCATTTAAGTAGCTGTCTGTTCTGGGGGCGAGGAGGAGTATTTGTCATAGTCTTTGCTGGTGGTTTCTCCAGTTCCATGGTTTTATGGACGTTACGGTTTTGTTCAGGAGAGTCAATTCTTCCTGCCAGACTGCAAAAGTGAGCTATTTTCCTTCAGTTGTTTTGCTTCAGACAGTCTACAAATATGGTGTTTATTATATGACTTCTTCTATCTTAAGTGTTTATACTGCAGGTGAATTTTTTTTTCTTCAGTGACTTGACTTGGGAGTCGGTTGTTATTGTTTTCCTTTTTCAGTAAGTCCTTATGCCAGGAGAAAGTGTTTTGATTCCCAAGAAGAAGAAAGACGGGGGATCGTAGCCTATGGACCCAAGTGTTAAGATGCTTTTTAAGACAGGGGCAATTGCAAGCTGCTTGTAATATGGAGATTAGACATTCTATCTCCAGCATAGGAACAGGGCTGGCATCGGCGAACAGGCAACTGCTTGCCTGCCTGCCTTCCTTGGGCCAGATAAAGGCCCAGAAGGAGCAGCTGCCAGCCAGGAGGAATGTGAGAAAATAGGAAATTGATTTGAAATAGAATAGGGAAAAAGGCACAAGAATTAATTTAAGAATTTTCAAAGATTCCCTTTTTAGGCATATGTAGTTTCTGCCTCTGCAGAGGAAGGTGATCTTTAGCTATTTTCTCATGAGATTAAAAAGGCATCGAATTCACAGTTAGTACATACGTAAGGAAGACCTGAAGTTGGTTTATTTCTCCGTACTTGGAAGAAAATTGAATATAGATTTGTATTTTACTCTTTGGAAAGTCTTGCTGATCTTTTAGAAAAAAAAATGTAGCATATTATAAATATTCTAATTCTAGGCACAGGAAAAATAGTGGTTTCTTTCTTTCTTCTTCTTCTTTCTTCTTTCCTTCTTCCTTCTTCCTTCTTCCTTCCTCCTCCTCCTCCTCCTTCTACTCCTTCTTCTTCCTCTTCTTTTGCTAGATACAGTGATATTAATTAAATTTCACATTAACCATAGGGGGGATGGACAGCTTTCTGTTTGACTGTGAAGGTCGTAGGGACTCTCATTTTCTATTGTTGGCAGTTCCTTTGCTTTAACAGATGCCTTGAGGCACATCATAATGTCTTTTTTGACTTATTTGCTTAAGGGAGTATGGGGAGTCATGTTAACAATATTTAGGATCACTAATAAGTAGGGGAGATGTTTCCCTTATCCAAACAGAGTTCCAAGTGCATAACCCTATGAATAGGACATCCTGGGAGAACATCATGGAAGGGGCAAAATTCACATGCAGCGGTGTCTATCTTCAGGGTCGTACTCACCAGCTGCCCTGTGAGAAGTCAGGGGATTGAGCAGTAAGCTCCAAGTTCCTTTCAGGCTCTAACATTTGGTGGTGCTGTATGATCTCTTCTGTTAGGAAACTGGTGATGTGCTCTAACGTGTCTGACACGTACCAAGAGCCTCCTATTTGTGGAACACCTGATTTCAAGGTGCTGATAAGACACAGAATCATTGGAAAAGAGAGATCTTGCAAAGTATGTACACCCTCGGTAGGAAAAATAAAAACACATGTTATGGCTGTGGTTAGATCCTTGCCACCATCAATTTAATAAACATATGATAATATAGGTCACACACACCTTGTTACCTCTCTTGGCTTCTAAAACATGCACCAGTGCTATTCTTGGCTGGGAGTGGTGGCTCATGCCTGTAATTCCAGCACTTTGGGAGGCTGAGGCAGACAGATCACAAGGTCAAGAGGTTGAGAACATCCTGGCCAACATGGTGAAACCCCATCTCTACTAAAAATACAAAAATTAGCCGGGCGTCATGGTGGACACCTGCAATCCAAGCTACTAAGGAGTCTGAGGCAGGAGAATCACTTGAACCCAAGAGGCAGAGATTGCAGTGAGCCGAGACCACACCATTGCACTCCAACCTAGGCAACAAGAATGAAACTCTATCTCCTCCTCAACTCTACCCCCAAAAAATGCAGTGCTATTCTCATGAAGGAAGGAAACTCTCACCTCTTAAATGCATTGAAATGTGCCTACTATCTTAACGGAACATTAACATATGGAGTAGCATAAAGACAAAAATAACTGTTCCCTAAATCATATCTGCATTAAGAAGTTAACATTTGGAAATAGATGAGTGAGCTCCTTTAATTCATTATTCAAAATAAACAAACCAAAGCTTGATCTGTAAATTTATAGTGGATAGACAGGCAACAAACTCAAGAGGTTGATAAACCAGGTTGGAAAAGCAAAAACCTTAAGAAAGTGAATGAATTTAAAAATAAAGCAACTGAGTCCAGCCATGGTAGCTCACACCTACTTGAGGATGCAGAGGGAGGAGAAGCCCTTAAGCCCAGGAGTTCCAGATCAGCCTGGGCAACACGGCAAAACCTTATCTCTACAAAAATACGAAAAATATCTGGATGACTGGCCAGATGCGGTGGCTCATGCCGGCAATCCCAACACATTGGGAGGCCAACTGGGTAGATCACTTGAAGTCAGGAGTTAGAGACCAGCCTGGCCATCATTCTGAAAGCCTATCTCTATGAAAAACACACAAAAAATGAGCTGGGCATGGTGGCAGGCACCTGTAATCCCAACTACTCGGGAGGCTGAGGCAGGAGAATTGCTTGAACCCAGGAGGTGGAGGTTGCAGTGAGTCAAGATTGCGCCAGAGCACAGAGTGAGGCTCTGTCTAAAATTAAAAAAAAATAATAAAAAATAAAAAATAAAAATTTAAAAAAGCCTGGCTGGCGCTTATAGTCCCAGCTACTCAGGAGGCGGAGACAGGAGGTTCACCTGGGCCCAGGAGGCAGAGGTTGCAGTGACCTGAAATTGCGCCACAGCACTCCAGCCTGAGCAACAGAGGGAAACCCTGTCTCTAAATAAATAAAGCAACAGAAAACTATTATCCTAAGACAGTATAGAAACTGGAGGACACTCCTGGATGGCCATTTAAAGGATACGCATGATCTGAGAGATTTATTTTTAGAGGGAAAAAAATGAGACCCAGATAATTTAAAAGTTACCAAGGTTACACAGCTGGTCAGAAGAACCATATCCTGAACCCAGGTTTCCTGATTTCTGTAGAATTTGTAGAGAAATAGAGAAATTCCTGAAGGGTGAGCTATGATGTCTCTTTGTTCCTTCAATGTGCAAACTATTTAATCTATTTTGTTTCTTTTAAATTATTTTACTTTACAGTGAGTTCATTTTTATCATCTGTTGCAGTGATGCTTATTTAAGTATCTAAAGCATAAAAAGAGACCTGCTTGTCTGAGTTTTAGCCATGCATTTTTCTGATGCTACATGTTTTTATTAAAGTTGGTACCAATAATCACCAAGCAACAGAATAAGCTCTTTTTTTAATGACACAGATGCCTAGAAATAATTTAAGGAATGTCTCACTAATCATAAATTGCTGTTAATCACAAGCTGACCTAACTGTTTTTATTCTAGTTAGAAAATTCCACCTTCTAACCATCCGTATGAAACCCTGCCAGAAATTCTTTGAAGGTAAATTTATCCAACAACCACTGTAGAATACAACCAAGAAAGATGCAGTTATTCCACATACACTTGTATCTGACTTTGAGAACTTTTGTACTTAATGCTGACTGCTTATATCATCTGGACTGAAGCTATCATAGACTCTGTAGTTAAGGTGACATAGTGATATATTGATCTAATGAGTAATATTATGAAATTAATTCTAAAAGACTCTAACTTGTTCTGCCTTAATTTTAAAAATTCATTTAAATGATCACATTGTACAAACCTTTTGTTGAAAATCCTGCAAAGGCCTTTGGCCAAAAATAACATAGTTCTACATATTTTTACACTAGTTTCTATTTCAGTCAAATGGCCACCAAGGAAGATAGGCTCTCAAACATCTGGATAGTCCAGTGTCAGAATCTACATGTGGGCACTTGCCTTTGTGGCCAAAATGTTTAGTTTGCCATGGCCTCAGGAGTTGTGTTTAACTTGCTCAGCATCAGTTAATAGATGCCCTTATTTTGCCTTTCAGACTCCCGATCTTTTCAAGACACAATTCCCTCTGTACAGAGACAGCTGTGAAGTTTGCTATCACTCTGAAGCTGAAAGCCCCCAGGATTAGACAGTAACTGAGTTTTCTTACCTGACAGCCTCTGACTCTACCTGTTTTTCACTTTCTCTTCTCTCCGCTTTTTAGAGAACTCTCTTCTTCTCTTACATTACTCACTGTGTATGTTTGTATGATTTCTTAAGTTGCTGAAGTTGCCCCTCACAAGACCCTAAGCACATTGGCTTTTTACAAACCCAGACAGACTGTAGGTAGAAATTTGCCTAAAATAATTTGTATATTTTTCCCTAAAGGGTGTTAAATAATGGAAATACAGTTTTCTAGTTTAGTTTTAATCTAATGGTGTCCTGTGAGGATTAAACAAGGCATTTCATGTGAAAGAACCTAAGGTGTTTCAGGCACATAATAGGCATTCAATAAATGTGAGGGGAATTTAAATCTACAAGCTTTATAGAAAAAAACTGGTGTGTAAACTAGCTGTCTCTGTTTCCCCACCATCCACTTGGTTTTCAATACTCATTACATCTGACATTCACCCCATTATTCTGCTGGAATTATTCTCCTTTAGATTGAAAATTGCTTCTTCCTGCCAATTTCAAGACCTATTCTTTAATCATTAGAATTATTAATCTGTAACATGAATTTTTGGTAACCATCACCCACCCCATTCCCTGCCCCAATTCTTGAAATCTCTACTCGGGGCTTCTTCGTCATTTTACACTGCAGATTTTCTTCAACTTCCCAGACGGTGTCTTCTGTCTCCCCAGCGGGTGACCTTCCTCTTTGTTGCTCCGGAAGCATCCACTAAGATTCAAGCTTGGCTCATTGCTGTCTTCATGTACTCGTTGTTTCTGAAATCTCATCTGGAGTAGATGCTTATGAGAGAGTCCTAAGTATCACTATTATGGAACTGGGTAAGGTAAATCTACATTACAGAATAAAGTCCCCTCTCTCCGATTTCAAACTCCTGGTGGGCATCTTTAAATACAGATCGCCAAAGCAATGCTCACTTCACTTCATGTCCTTTCTCTAAGCCATTTGTCTTATCGTAGATCTTTCTTCTCTTCCTGGGCCTACATGTCTAGATCGAGAGCCTGGTGACTCAGAAGTGGTGGTTCTTATCTACCTCCGCCCCCAGTTCTATGGAGGAAGTTCAGAGAAGAGCCTTTAAGATGATGAAAGGGACGAAAAACAGACCCAGGAGGAAATGGTAGTAATAATAATAATGAGTTTAGCCTGACAATGTGGATTTTAAGGGAGGATTTGAGAATAATTATCATTAAGTATATGAAGGGTCCTTATTGAGAAAAGGAGTATCAGCTGCTCCTCACTTCTGCGGAAGACTGTGAAAGCATTGAGGATAAATTGCGGCTTTAGAGATTATTTGTTAACTTTTATTTCAGGTTTGGGTGTACATGTGAAGGTTCGTTACATAAGTAACACGTGTCATGGGGTGGGGGGTTGCTGTACATATTATTTCGTCATCTGGGTATTAAGCCCAGTGCCCCATAGTTATGTTTTCTGCTTAAGTTAGAGACTCTCAAAATAGGATTGCCCTCAGTAAACAATGTAAACCATTGTAACATATTACTTGGAATGGGTATGGCATGGTACACTTTCTTTAACCAAATAAATTAATATGTGTGTGGTGTTATGTAGATTGGATTATATCTAAGCCAGATCTGGGAGGCTATCACCAAATTAGATCATGTATTAAGTTTATGTTCAGTTTTATAATCCTGTAATTTTTATAAAGAAAAAGTATATTTATGGATTTTTTTCTAAAATAACAACCTTCAACTATCAATGATGCTAGATGCCATTAGGTCACAGCCTCTGTCCTCCAGAAGTTTACGTTAGGTTAGGAATATGTGAGAGAGTCACAGACAGATAGACAGAAAGGGGAAAAAAAAAAAACAATAATTATGGAATAGTGTGATAAATACATAGGAAAGAATCATTTTAATTAGCAAGCAGTTTTTAAAAATCTGTATTCTTCGTTTTTGTTGATTCCTACATTCATCCATCCATCCATCCACTCATCCCCAAACCAGCATTTATTTAGTGTCTTTTTTGTGCAAGACACTATGCCAAATATTAAGAAATCAGCAAAGAAATGGTCCCTATGCTTATGTGTCCATGGTTTGGACGGAGCTACAGACAAGTACACAGGGAGCAGAATATAGTATGATGAATATAAGAAAGGGCTATTTACAGAGTTGAATGGGAATGCCTAAGGGGGATCCATAAACTATTGTTGGTGACTCAGGCAAGGCTAAATGGAAGAACTGACTTTTTTTTTTTTTTTTTTTGAGACGGAGTTTCGCTCTTGTTACCCAGGCTGGAGTGCAATGCCGCGATCTCGGCTCACCGCAACCTCCTCCTCCTGGGTTCAGGCAATTCTCCTGCCTCAGCCTCCTGAGTAGCTAGGATTACAGGCACGCGCCACCGTGCCTAGCTAATTTTTTGTATTTTTAGTAGAGACGGGGTTTCATGTTGACCAGGATGGTCTTGATCTCTCGACCTCGTGATCCACCCGGCTCGACCTCCCAAAGTGCTGGGATTACAGGCTTGAGCCACCGCGCCCGGCCGGAAGAACTGACTTCTAAGCCAAGTTATGAGCAAGCAGAAACTGGTCAGCTAAAATGCAGAGATACTGAGCATATACTTCTATCCACAGTGATGCAGAAGCATTTGTGCGTACTCATAAATCATGTTCACAAAGCCAAAAAATCCTGAAAAGCACATTCTATATGACTATATCCTGAAAACACCTGAAATTAATACATTATTGATAATCTAGATTTGTCAAAAAAGATATGTTAAATAAACTGCAAAAATATCTTAATACATATGGATTCTTTTGAGATGGTTGATCTTATAAATTCTAAAAGGTTAATATAAAAGTTTGTGTGATTTGTGTTTTTTCCACTGCATAAAGGATTTGGCCTTTGCATAGCTATTGCCGCTGTAGGTAACTACCCATCTGACAATAGCACTGCACTAGTTACCAATGAATAGTTCTTGATGTCTAAACAAACAAACCAAAATAATTATAGTAATACATTTAATTTCAAAGGTAGATTGCCCAGCTTTTTGTCATTCAGACAGAAATGTTGGTTTGATTTTTTTTGTTTGTTTTTGAGACAGAATCTTGCTGCATCACCCAGGCTGGAGTGCAATGTGATCATGGCTCACTGCAACCTCTGCCTCTGAGGCTCAAGCGATCCTCCTGCCTCAGCCTCCAGACTACCTGGGACCACAGGCATGCACCAGCATACGAAACTAATTTTCTGTAGCAATACAGTTTTGCCATGTTGCCCAGGCTGGTCTTGAACTCCCAGGCTCAAGTGATCTTTCCTCTAAGCCTTCCAAAGTGCTGGGATTACAGGCATGAGCCACCATACCGGCCTGAGAACCAACACATGTGTTTTGGGAATAGGTGACTGGAATGATGGTTGGAAACAAATGGTCCAGGTGGAAGAATTTGCTCCGTAATGAAAAATAATTCAACCATTCTTGTTAATCACATTTTCATTTCTCTATCTTGGACTGCCAAAGAATACATTCAAACTACTCCCCAAATAATACATTCAAAATGTACTATTACCAAAGCCTAAAAGTCAGGTGAACCCCAATAAGTTGCCAAGCATAGGCAAATACTGCCATCCCTGGGTGGGCCTAGGAATTAGTCTATCTGCAGGGATAAGCAGCACTCCCTCTAGCCTGACCACTCCTGTCCTTCCCTAGTCCTGGAGGTTACTGATAAAACTCGGCTTCCATATACTTTCGTGTACTATAGATTGTCTTCTAACATTGCTTTGGACACCTGCTGGCTTGACTTGGGCTGGGCCCTCACCTCTTGCTATGTACTCAGTTCCTGGTATCCCTAGCCCCAGCTAACTCTTGCTGGCCATCTGGATTTCTCTTGAAGCTCTGCCCTCCTGCCCCTCTCCTGCTCTCACCACCAGGTAGAAGTGATATACCTGCCTCACCCCCTTCCCTCCTACTTGGATAGTTGCCAGGACAGGGCTGAAGCTCACTAAGTCTTTTGCATACAGTGCATTTCTTGATTGCCCCCTGCCTGGATTCCAGACCTCATTCCACACACCCAGATCCTGCTTCCTCCTCCTCCTCCTCCCT